>NW_016169287.1:0-17698 GCF_001687245.7 Rhagoletis zephyria
AATTAATATACCCTTGTGCACAAGTGCGCTCGGGTATAAAAAACAATGTCGCTTACGTCTTTTTGGCGGTTAGGAGTCGATATGTAAAATCAAATTCTCTTGACGCTTTTGGGCACAAAAACAGTCGTAAATATTTCACTCTATTAAAGCCAAAACTGAAAAGGTGGGCAGCCCAGCATGCTAGAAAAAGTTTTTCGCTTTACAAAAATTCCTGAATTTTTGCACAAGTTGAACTCAGTACATCCTTTTTACAGTAAAGCCATCTCAAAGGTTTCAATTTGCTCGAAAATGCTTAGCTTTCACACGCTTCGTGCTAATTCATCAACATGAATTCAAAGAGCCTAATAATCAGTCATACTAGTTCGCAATGTCCACCGCAAAAGAGCCATGTTATCCAGAGATTCGCACTAATACATGCATACGCGAAATAAAAGTACATTAATGTAGGAATTCCTATGCAATTTTTGGTAGAGGCAAACAAGTCCATTGCAGCCAGCCAAAATTTACATACACACACACACACACACACACTCAAAAAAGATCAAATATCGCACTTGCACGTGCCCACCCAGCCAGAATAAAAAACGATCCGAAAAATGATCCGAAAAAGGAAAAAAAATGTGGATGAAGTGCGGATTTTTGTCCGTTTACCGATTCCATTATCGGATACTTTGACGATCCATTTTCCCACCAAAGTGTGCGGCAGAAACGTACGTACAGACAAGTACCGAAAATTGTTGGTGAAACGGATACTTTTTTTGGGCGTTTTTCTGAAATTTTTCGGATTGAATTTTCCGTTCAATACGCTTTCCTTCTGCACTTCACAGATACTTTTTCATGGTTCAAAAAGAAAAAAAAATAAATTAAGGAAGCGCCTGACGGGATTCGAACACGGCACCTTCACTATGGCACTAGACTGCACTGTCTCGGCAAAACTAACGTTTCTCTGCTGGCTGGGCATACACATACACTTCAACAAATACATACATACATAAATTCATTTGAATTGAAATTCGTACGTACATTTTTAAATGGAATTTCCGGCGTCCATTCAGTGGTCGGTTCATCCTCAATAATCAATGCTTTCGGGTCAATTGTGCTGGTCAGGTTCTGAGCACTCGCTGCAGTGCCGTTCAATTTTAGCGGCGGCTGTTGATCGACCACTGTAGGCGCAGTCAGCGTTGTAGGCGATGAAACAGTCGACAAGCCAGTTGTATCGCCAGCTCCAATGCCACCAGCGCTATCACTACCGCCACCTGCGATGCTTCTAGGCCCATTGATGCCATCACCTGCACGTCCACCATTACCCAACGCAACACCTTCCATTACATTTGGCAATGAGTTTACCGAAATATTTTTCTTTTGTAGCGCAGCGAGCGATGGTAGAGGATTGGGGGGCAAATGTGGTTGTGGCTGTGGCTGTTGCTGTTGCTGTTGTTGTTGCGCTTCCACACCAGTTGTGGTGGATATGGATTTGGAAGCGATGCTGGCGGGTGTTGTGACGGCAGTTGGGGTGCTGGCATCGCTGCCACCCGCAGCTGTCGCACTTGAAATGGTGTTGGCCAAATGTTGACTGCTGCGCGTGCCAAAGCGACGTTTCGGTCTGAAAAGCGCACAAGCGAGCGCAAATACATAAGTAGAAGAAACAAAATGTTACAAATACAAAAGCATAAATATTTTTTTGTCACACAATGGTGAGTGAATAAAAATTTTTTTTTTTAAATTTCAATGTAAATGTATTTAGCTCTCAGTGCAGCTCAGTACTCTTCTTCTTTTATGGCACTTTATTAATTTATTTGCATATTTATTAATTTCTCTTAATCACTCACCTTAATGGCTCAGTGCGTTTTATCAGATACGTTTTGATGTTCAACATTTTCAAGTGATTGTCACGACTACCACCGTTGCCGGGCTCCACTTCGTAGGCCTCGTTGAGGCACTTCAATGTGGCCTCCGAAATGTGTACGCGTCTGAAAAAAGTAGAAGAAGCTAATTGATGTTGAACTAATTGTTAACACGTGCAGGCAGATATACATAACTATGCTGTTGGAAATTTAGCGAAGGACAATAACCGATTGTCTTTATTTCTATGCTAGGCAATTAAATAAGCCAAAGTCAAAATTTAATTATTTTGTCACTACATATTTTATTGAATTGAAGTGGCACTCTTTTACTTAAGTAAGTCGCATGTAGCATGTGGAAACTAAAGTAGTATGCGGAGTACAGGGCGTATGATTAATTTCGAAGTTGATAAGGACTGTGGGCCGTTTTCTGAAGTAACTTTTAACTTTAAAGCTCACTTTATATTTAAAGGTTGGATTAAAAATAAAGCTATGTCTAAAGTTAAGCATTTGAATGATCGGTTTTTGACGTGTTCATGTTTTTTGGTTGTATACCAATTTAAAACCGATAATAAAATGCTTTACTTTAAAGACAATCATAAATTTTAATGCAACCTTTAAATATAAAGTGAGCTCTAAAGTTACAGGCTACTTGAGAAAACGGCCCTAAGTGCTCTAATGATAGCAACTGCCATTATTATTTGTATAACCTACAAATCTTATGAAGAAGCAGTGGCTAAGACAATAGTCATGCTGTGAGTTTTGTCATTGGCATAGGAACAGCGCTGTTAGTTAGAAGTTTTAGTCTATATCATGATAGATAATGAAAACAAGTTTGACTTTTTTCTTGGAGCATATGCCTTGATTTTCCAAGCAGAGGTATTTGAAAACCACGAACTACTTGATGCAAAATAGACGGATAGGTAATAATTTGTGTTTGTTGTGACAATGAAGCTGCACTAAAGGCATTGGCCAGCCTTCTAACCACTTCTAAAGTAGTTGGGCAACGCAAGAGGCGACTAAACTATTTATCTTGGTAAACATAACGAACTCGTTTTATTATGCGTGCCCGGTGATACGGAAATACTTGGAAATTTGGTTAGCATTGGCTTCGACCATGTATTTCCTGGTCCCAAGCCCGTTAAAACACTCAAACCTTCGGTCATCGAAGCCACTGCCGGTAACTGAGTGAATATTTCGCTCGACAATGACTGAAAGACATCGAAAAAAGGCTGCAGGTGAGCAAAACTCATGTGCCCTCAATCTCAGAAGGTCTAATTTGTCATTTGCTTTCGATGGGCAGATCAGACTGCAAACAACTATCGTTTGAGAGTTTTCGTTGTTCCTTTTGTTGTTATCGTAGAGTGTTCCTCAGGATCAAATACGTAACGGCTGGCTTAGGAAACGTGCTGTTTTGAGAGAGTAAGACCAAAGTTGAGTGGGGTTTAGGGGCGAGAGAAAATAGGGTTTGCGGCAAGTGGGGATCCTTCACTTGCGTGGCATGCAATGGTTGCTTTTGATCCAACCAGTTCAGATAAGTCGTAACTTTAGAAAAATACGGGTCTCTAATTGCAGCTGTCGCCGCGCGAGAGCACCTAAAGGCCGTTAATGTATTTCGTGGTCTATGGATATTTGGTCAGCTCAGTTATCAGACCTCGTCCATGGGTTCGTAGATATGTTTCCTGACATGACTGCAAAATGTTTCAGCTTCAAAAAAGCGCCTCTTCCGATGCTTCCGGCGGTAAAGGCCGATTAGGAATTATTTAAAAATGCATTAAGTTCATTTTGTGCAGAGATCATGCGTCATCAGAAGACATTTGTGGGGTTGTGAATGGCCTGAGGCTAATTTCACCGAGTCCTAGTAGTAGTACTGTGACGGAACACACATTAAATTGTAAAGAAACTTTCTGAAATTTTTTTCCATTTTATTTTATGTTTGTTGGAAAAACGCACCTAATAAATAATAAAAAAAAAACGTTTGAGCTAATTATGCTAGCAGCACTTTCTCGAGATGGTTAAGGATAGAATTAGGGTCGACTCATCTTGGCGCAATCCTGCGGTTCGGCATAGTGCTGGTGAACTATTTCAAAGCAACATTTCTAATATAATCCACCTGTTTAGCCATCAGTAATTTAATAATGTTTCTTGCTTCCTATGAAAACGGAGAAACTTATACCTTGTACTACTTACACACATACATAGAAATGTTTCTACTTTTTAATTATTAGTACGCGAAAAAACCTGCAAGAGGAAAATAATTTTTTTTTCTAATATGTAAATTGCATTTTATGCCAAAAATCCATTAAAAACTATAAACGAATTTTAATTGAAAATTTTGGCTCATCCTCTGAATGTTACTCATACACGTCATGTTAGCAGGTGTCCTTTGAAACAACACGCCGAAAAAAAAATCATTTCAAAAGTCATTGTTGGTTTTCTGGTCGCCTGATAAAATGTACGATTTTTAACATTAAAAAAACTTTTCCATGACAAAAAAATACTACATATGCACCATATATTTACAAGAATACATATGTACATGCCTATGTACATACACTCACACAGAAATTTTTAAATTTATTACTCACCCAGGAATACCGCCAGATTCCATATGATTGGCAATAATAACATCGTTGGACCAAACATCAAAATGCCATTTTTTATTGCCCAAAACGCCGCACATCACTGAGCCGCTATGAATGCCAATGCGCATATTCAGATCAACCTGACGATAAAAAAATATAAATTGTTGAACTAATAAGCATTGACAGTGAAACGAAATATCGTTGACTACAGTAAAAATATGGAATACAATTTTATTATAATTTTGTTTGTTATTTAATAAAATTTGCCATTTTAAATTTCTAATCTGTCATATAAGAAAATTATTAGCAATCAATACACGCGATTAACCTAAGAATTTTTAAGCCACAAGTCAAAATGAATGAGACAACTAAAGAAACTCCAATCCCCTTCCAGGACGAATTCCGACAGACTCCTTGAGCTTAGCCGTTACTATACATATATCATTAGTTAAGCAGCGGGCTCAACTAGTATATATAAGCATACATATGTATGCACTTTCACAGTAAGACTAGTAAAGTTAGATTTTCTTCATGAATTTACGTACAGGCAAAATGGTTTTTGAATGGAAAGCAAAACGGCGAAAAGCAACTCTATGCTTTTGTGAAATGAATACTACAGCCAAAGGCCAAAGGGATCACAGAACAAACTCGAAAATACGCAGAAGCGAATATTTATGAAGCGAGTTTGTGACTTTTGTATGCGAATTGCAGAGAAGTAAAATAGAGGCAACACATTGAAAAAAAAAAACAAAAAAGCGATTGCAACGTATTTGTATGCACGATACGTACCTGCGAATTTATGTACGGACATTAGGGTGGTCCAAAAATGCATGCGAAACCCCCTAGGATTGTTCTATATTTTGAAATCAAAAAATATTTAGAGGTCGCTCGAAGCGCCCAAAGTTTTCCATGTATTTTATTTTTTTCGTAGAAACGGTATATGATTCTTAAAAATCAATATTTTTCTATCGGAAAATTCTGTTTATCTGCAAGAGATTCCCAGTAATAATACCCAATTGTTTATTTAACCATTTTTTCATCGCAACTATAATTTATAGGTCCGCCGAAAACCCCATAAAAACCCCGAAAAATGCAACGGGCGGAAAAATAAAAAAATCGTTAGTATTGAAAAATGGTTAAATAAACAATTGGGTATTATTATTGAAAGTCTCTTGAAGTGAACCAGAATTTTCCGAACGAAAAATATTGATTTTCAAGAATTCTATACCATTTCTACGAAAAGTTGTTTTTTCCCATAAAAAAAATACATGGAAAACTTTGAGCGCTTTGAGCGACCTTTAAATATTTTTTTGATTTCAAAATAAAAAAAATCGCGATATACTTTTTTTCGATATAGAACAATCCTAGGGGGTGAGAGCATTACANAAAAAAATACATGGAAAACTTTGAGCGCTTTGAGCGACCTTTAAATATTTTTTTGATTTCAAAATAAAAAAAATCGCGATATACTTTTTTTCGATATAGAACAATCCTAGGGGGTGAGAGCATTACAATTCCGACTTTACTGTTTTTGGACCACCCTAATGGACATACATATGTACAATTTATAAATTTCTGTATTTATGTACATTCGCTGTACATTTTGGCTACTTGCCATTGAGCAATATTGCGGCTGTTACACCGACTTCAAGCTGGAACACCCGGAGTAGTTCAAAGTAAAACGGCCTTTAAATTGTCGGCGTTTGCGGTCGATGTGGCTCTTGTATGAGCATTCTAAATCATAAAAACACACATACGTATGTATGTATGCACATCAGAATATCCTACATGAATATATTTCATATACATATGTAAGTGTATACACGAATAGCCAGTGAAGATGAAACGGAAGCGCAATGTGGCTACAAAAGCCTGCACAACCACAATGACCCTGAAGCCATAATTTGCAGACATTGTTGATGCAGAATTTGAAATATTTATAAGTTTTTTTTTTAGCATTTTGTATACTCATCGATATTTGCTTTTCGTTATAACCTTAATGCATTTTTGCTTATTAGCAACAGTTAAGCATTAAATTTCATATATTTTCACTTGCGCAAAATCGCAGCAATTTGTAAGTAATTTATATACATATGTACCTACATGCAAATATGTACATATCGAGCCCTAAACGCCAAAATAACGTGAGCGACATTTTTTTCAAAATTTTATTTTTGATGCAGAAATGCATCTTGATACTATAGGAATATTTCTGCATCAAAAAGAAAATTTTGAAAAAATGTCGCTTACGTTATTTTGGCGGTTAGGGCTCGATATGTACATATAGGTATAAACTTCCATAAATATGCATGCGTTATCCAACAGTGCACTATACTATATGTATATAGTGTATTGTTTTTCCGTGTAGATATGAGTGTGTGTGTGTGTAACACAACAGAGTTTTTGGTTTGCTGCTGAGGCGGCAAAATGCATTCAAAGTGATTTACATGCAAATGAATTGTCAATATTGGCGCTGTTACCTCGAGCTTTTCGTGTGGCAACAATAAAAAAAAAATATGTCCACTTTCATGCACACACATATGTATGTACATATGTATCTGTGCTGTTGTTGTTATGTGAACCTTTTCTCGCACGGTTATTGCGCGCTTTTATTGTATCGCTTGGCACATTTATGATATTGGAGGCCCAAAACGTTTTTGTTTTGGCGCCATCATAACAAAAAAAAAAACAAAAAAAAAAGCAATGAATGAAGCCAAGTGCCGGTCAATAAAGAACCGTTTTCACGACCAAACTGTCCTGCTGTCAGTTTTTTTTTTGTGCAATCACGTGTGCAACTATCACGCGAACCCAACACAAAGTGTTAATGGATGCATTTAATAAATAAGTATGTATGTGTGTGTGTTTTCATATATTCCCTGCAGCAATTCAGACTCACCCTAGGTTAGCCCTCAGATAGTCCCTATTGTTACCAGAGTACTAGTCCCTCATAATTCCCCTGCCAATGGTTTCAACTGCCATTTTTAGCATTGGCGTGACTGACCGTAAGATAGTCCTGGACTAGTCCAATTTTGGAGATTTTTTTCGTTGGAGTAAGCTTGCGTTCAGCACTTCGCAGATGCTTTTTCATAATTCGGAAACACAAAAAAAAAAAAAAATTTATCATTTTATAACCATGTTGCTTCTGACGGCATTTCAACCCGGACCCTCCTGAAAGCTAACAAATAGTGGCAAGCATCTCTGCACACTGAGCTACAGCCACGCATGCAAATGTGTGTTCAAAGGTTCACTTTTATCAAGGCCAGACCAAGCGATTGGGACATTTACAGGGTGGTGTTCTTTAATTTTTTTTATTGAATTGTAAGACAACACCACCCTGTCACTGCCAAACTGTACTTTTCGTCTATCTCTAGGCCAGTTCCTTGGGGACTGGTCGAAGGCTGACATTTTCGATGCAAGCAAATGTCCAAATGTGACCATTAAAATTTTAGCCAGTGAAGTACTAGTCCTTAACGGACAATTGGCCGCCTTATTGATGCAGGGTTAAGCCGACGTTACACTTAGAAAAAATTACTAATTGTTATTTTATTGGTGTGATCCAATGAGCAATTATGATTTTCCCGCCATAAGTGGCAGCATTTCGGAAATGGGAAAAATTACAGATCTGATTCTCGTTAATAAGTAAGTACAAGGTTGACCGAGCATTGCACGGAGTGCTTATACTTTTTAAAGTTTTCAAGGTTTGGGTATCAAGTAATGGTCATATGGACAGCATTAATTTATATATATATTTTTCTATGTAACTTTGTTAATAGAATTATTAGCAATGCGTTAATACTTTAGCCCAATAAGTAGCTCAGTATTCAGTGAAGCGCAATGAAACTAAAACACTTTGAGAAAAGTAGGTCGAAAAACAAAAAATATTGTCAATAGATACCTCAAAATCCTATTAAAAAAAATATATATTTTTAAAATGAAATGAATGAAATGAAATGTTTTAGATTCTGACATTAGATATCAAATTAAGAAAGTATTTTTCATAAAAAATTAGGTCTAAATGCACCTCTGCCATCTTAAACCTATCTGGATTTTTGAAAAGATTTTTCGGGTTTCAAAGAGTTTAGTCTTTTCAGGGTCTCATGATTTCAGGATTTTTCGAAATCTTCGAGATTTTTCGAACACTTTAGAAATTTTTTTGGCACTTTGCGGAGACTTTCGATATTTCGATTCGCCTCTTAAAAAAATGTATATTTTCTCTTTTGGAACAACCTTTCGGATTAATTAAAAAAAAATGAATTTTTAAGGAAAAAGTCCAACCCAATTTCTACTAACCTTGAGGTAGCACCTTTTCGACAAAGAAAGCATTATCGAAAACGGTTCACGTAGTGCAAAGTGCAACCAGTGTTGCCAGATTTTATATTAAAAAAAAACTGTGAATTTCCAACAAAAAACTGTAACCAGGCCCCTTTTTAGTCAAAAGAAGAACGTTGCACATCCAAAGCCTCTATTTCAATAAAAAAAAAATACTTACAAAAACAATCGAAAGATATGTTTTAATTTATTCTTTCAAATCTAAGTTTTACAAAATTGTAATTTGTACTAAAACGTAATTTAAAAAACTTAAGCTTGTCTAAAAAACTGTGATTTTCAATTAAAACTGTTAACATGGCAACATTGCCGGTAACATACACAAAAAATAAATAAAATACGCCGATGAATTTGTAACCTTCCTGCTGTTTTGAAGTCAGCTGAAAAACGGTATTTCGCTAACTTATCTTGATGATCTCTTCATGCTTCGTAGTGAATATTACTTAGGTTTTATTTTCTTTGCTAATTGCTTTTATGCTCTCATGCAATGTTCAAAAGTTCAACCTCAAAATTACGGCACTTCTTACATATGTATTTTCATACAACACAAAATCGTTTACCACATCCATTACATTAAAATAATTGAAAATACATACAAATACATATATATGTACATACATATGTATGTGCATATACAAACAAACATCATACTTACATGCGTATGCAGTCGCACATCCTTGATGGCCTTTATCATATGCAGTCCAGTCTCCACACTGCATACCGCATGATCCGGCCGGGTCTTCCAATTGTCACTCTCGAACTGTGACACACAATAATAGCAATCGCCCAAGAGTTTCACACGCAAACAGTGATTGTCCTGCGGTTGCGGTCGGTCAAATGAAGCGAACGTAACAGGGGGGGAGGCAGCACGTACGGGCATGTACGTATGTAGTAGCATCATAAAAGTAAGCAGCAGCATTTGTTGGTAGAAATGACAACAGACGTACATACATCAGCGACACATTGCGGCAATGGCCAGGGCAGAACCGGAAAAACGTAAAAATAAAAAAAACTTTATGTTTACATTCTTGTCTGATCTTAAGCAATTTGGCTTTGGCTTTTGCTGGCCATTTGTTGTTTGCTTTTGCAAAATTTATGTAATGCTTTTTTATGTACACATATGTATGTATGTAGTTACGTAGGTATAACACTCAAGTAACTGCAAAAATTCGAAACAGAAAGCGTGCAAATACATATGTCAGTGTGTCAACTGTGACAGATGATGCCGTCACTTAAGTGCGCAATTTGCTACGGATCAATGTCACTGCATTTGATGCAGTAAAAGTAAAAGTGCAATGTGTAGGTACATATCCATACAAGCTGTATAGTTAACTGAGCAAGCATTGGTTGCATGGACAATTGATAGCCAAGTAGGTGTTCAATAGCCAAGAAATTATTCAATTTACATATAGTTTGGGATTATTTTTTGGATGTACATAGAAATCACATAAAATGTACTTTCTGTTGTTTTCTTTCTATTTTGCATTCTCGAAGGAATCGATAACTTTTAGCTACAAAACTGACAGTAAATTTAAAGAAGAGTTTGGGCTGATTAATCATTTTAACCTTTTCTGAGTAAGCGAAACAGCGACGCTTTTCTAACATCGACTTTTTTAGGTCAGTGGATCTAACGGTGACTTTAATAGCAACATCGTCTGAGACCGAGTATAAGCCGGTTAGAGAAGACATGGATCACGTTAGAAAAGAAAGTAGCACAGCGTTTCGAATTTGGATCGAGAGTGGGAGCTTTCAGCTAGCCAAAGGTAAGCAGGCAGGGGTTAGGCGCCGAACCGCGGAATTTGTGATCGAATGATTAGGACGAACACTTATTTTGTGCGAGGAAGAGTCATACGCAATTTTGCACTGTAAATGTACTGCTGGCAATCCAAAATTCCCCAAAAGAATGAAGTAAATGCTGGCGAAGAGGCAGACTAAAATATGACAACCGACGGATGTTGAGAGACTGACGAGCAAGTGTCATAGAGCAATGTGGACTGACTAAATACTCAGCAAGCCAAAGTAGGCCCGGTGGAGTCATTAGATTAGTGATTCCAATGAGTCGAGAGTAATGCTTCGGGAGAAGAATATAAACGAAGACGGAAAACGATTTGTGTTTTTTTCGTGTTTAAAATCTTAACCGAAGCTCGAAAGAGGAACCGCATATGATCTGATCCAAGATGATCTAAACTTGGTGATAAATAGGCTGCTGAAATCGGCGTCGCTTCCAATTAATTATAGTAAAACAGAACTAGTTGTACTCAATTGAATAGACTAGAACTCCAAAGCAACTTTTCCTTCAACTGGGAGTGTATGCCTCATCTTTCTGATGGTGCGAAGTAATTGGGCTTGACTTAAGATAGAAAGCTGTCAAAATGACTGTTGCAGCCGGATGCCCAAGAAGCTCAGCGTATGGGCATTACAAAATTCATGAAAGTTTGGATTTCGTCTTCGATTTCAATGCGGTTGTAAAGTGGCTGTAAGTAGCTATTTATTTACATATGTATTTTTCCTGACTAGATGATTAGATGGGGTGGGGTGGCTGAGGGGTCTATGCTTAAAGGAAATTTTGGAGCGGGGGTCTTCTGCCATTACATCTTTATCAACTACAGTTTAGACTTCAAGACTTCTCTAGCGTTTCTTAAGCTGAAATGGTTGCCATGAAAGAAGTAGCGGAAAAACTGCGCAAAACTGTGACGTCAATAAGGCGAATAAGCATATGCATTCTAATACTTAGCCAAGCAACAACCAGTGTAGCGGGCAAGAGTTTCCTTGCGGCAGTTTGCTTGACTTAAGAGTTGACCGCCTCTGGTTCACTCTTGGACAGATGGGTATCATATCAGCTCAGGGTACGTTGGACGAAAACTAGGTACCCCTGAACTGCATGGTAACCCTGATCAAGGGTAGATCGAGGGTGATGAAGAAGCACTTTATGAATACAACGTAAAAGCCCCGCATTCTTTCCTTTTTTAGAGGCCACTATTTCATCGGAATTCACGCGATAAGAATAAAAGTCACACCTGATTTTTATTGCCGCAGTGGCATGAGGATGATGAGGTATAATGAGAGAGAGAGATAGAGGATAGGCTGCAAAAGAGCGTGGTTCGGGGTTGTGTTGTTTTGGATAGGTCTCTGGATAAAGATTTCTGCTGTGAAGGGTTTGCTAAAACCTTTTGTAGAAAATTTTATCAAATCTCTTTTTCTTGAAAATGAAAATAAGAAAAAAAAAAATAACTCAATCATAGCGATCAATTATGGAAAAGAGTAAAGAACCAAATTTTTAACAAAAAAAAAAATTCTTCCCAATAATGATTTGGATATCAGAAAAAGTAACGGACTGTCCTTGGCTGAAACACATACATACATACATACATAAATATGCCACTTACCTCGGCGATACGATCAAAGCGAGCAAACAGATCATTAAGAATTTTCACAAGCTGTTGGGCGGACGTTTTACTTGCCAGTTCAGTGAAACCCTGTTGGAGAAAAAAAAACAAGACAAAATAAGAATCGTAAGAGCTCTTAACGCCTTCTTTCATACTAGATTACTTGGGTATATGATTAGTGCGTTTCAGGTTATTTTATACTTGGAAACTGAATAAAAAACGTGGGAAAAATATAAAAAAGTTCCAGAGAACAACTTTTGGTTGCGGTTGAATTGTAAAGTTTACTAAAAGCTGCATTTGCATTTTTTTTCAACAATTTTTAGGCTTTAATTATTCGCTTTACGTACTCACCTTAATATCAGCAAACAGTATGCTAACATTATCCATCGGATACACATAGAGTTTATTAAATTGCGTTTCGACAGTGGGATCTGTGCCTTTATACATCTCAGCGCGAATTTGATTATTCACTATATTCGGAAGTACTAAAAGCGGAAGAAATAAGGCATAAAAGCAGGTCGCTTATTTAATAACTAAATGAAGATGAACATAATTAAAAAAAAAACAATAATAACAATAATAAAACTAAGTCCCTGCTTTAAAAATACAACCACATATGAATTCCGGCAAAAATGTGAATATTTGTGGGAAATATTAAACCACAACCCATACACGGCGAATGCTTTTGTGTTCAAAATAATTTCAATTCTCAAGAATTAACTTTTTTTTAATCATTTTAACTTTCAACTCAAACTTTGCGAGTTGTAACTTTATGTTACATACATACATACATACGTACCTACGCATAGCAAACTTTAGGGCATGAAGAGTTGGATTCACATATGTATGTACATATATTACAGTTATTGCGCATGCGTAGGCGACAAGTGCCTTAAGTTATGCCAGAGTTTCATAATGAAATTTGGTGGTGATTTTCCGCATTTGCACAGAAATTTCAAAAAAGTTGATGGAAAAGTTTCTTGTTCCACTTCAAAGTAAAACAAAAATTAAGTGCGGCTTCACTTTTGGTTTTCTTCATTTTATATTCTTGACAAAAGTTCCGAATGATAATCCAGGTAACTTGATGATATGCAAAAGTATACGGAATACCTTGAAATTTTCACAATTTTTGTTGGTTAACGTATACTCGTAAAGTTAGGTATATGTATGTAAATACATAAATGAAATGAAATATATGTACGTATATTAGGGCGGGTCAATTTGTATAGGATTGTAGGGGGATTCTACGTGTAACTTTTAGCAAATTTTCCAAAGAAAGCATGGTTCTAAAATCAATTTGGAGTTTGCCAAATTGCGAAAACATGTTTCTTTTTGTCGATAAGAAGTGCTTAAATGAGTACTTTTTGCACAGAAATAAAATGAGTGGGAAAATACCTTTCCACTGATACCGCACAAGTCGAAATCGGAATAGCTATGGTCCAGTTATTGAAGTTTTTCTCAAAACAATCTTTGAAAAAAGTTAAAAAAACAGCATCAAAAATTTCCTCATTACGAGTCCGTTGAAATTTTTTTTTTAATATTTGTATGCAATTTGCTGCCCCGTTTTCTAGAATGAAATTTATTTCCCATACAAAAATTGGACCACTCTAATGTGTATGCATGTAGTTTGTATTGAAAAAAATTTCAAGGATAAGTAATATATACGTTTTTCTATTTTAAAACACAAGAAAATGTGAAAATTTTCACTGTTGTGCGCTCTGGCGGATGTTTTAGGAAAACGATAAGTCCAGAAATAGATTCCTCATACCAAAAACCTCTTATAGCATGCTTTTATTTATATTTAAGTGCGGCACAATAACAAAATGCTAAGTAAAAGTAATTTATTTTCGCAATTTGGCAAACTCCAATTTGATTTAAGGGTTGGTCGTGATAAGGGCGTTTGGTCGTTTAAAAAATCTGGCTCTATGCTCTATGGAACAGGTGGTTATATGGTGCTCCATTGATTCCTCATCTTCATCACAGAAGCTGCAAACCTCTGTACTACAAATGCCAAGCGTAAACAGGTGTTTGTTGTTACTAGCATAGTGGCATATTAGTGCTCGACATAGCCATTTTAGGTTTCTCTTACTTAGCGTGAACGCAGATTAAGCTCCTTTGCCATTGAAGCCACCGAACTTCCTTGAGTGATGGTTTCTCTTTAAATTTTCCAAATAGCTGGCAGGATTTCGCCTACTTTTTACAATGTCATTATTCTTGAATACAACGAATGGTCAGAGTTTAACAAATTGGGTGTCGAACTCCTTTTTTTTAGCTTGGAAGTCCGCATTTTCCCCTCATGACCAGCTACCCAGATTAGGGAAACTATATACCTAGTCAGTGGTGTGGCTAGATCATTGAGTACTCTTTAGCACTCTAGAAGATATTTTGAATTTTAGTGGTAGCTATTTCAAGGTATTTTTCCGCAAGAAATAAACTGGGGCAACGAACATCCTAAAACCCGGAATGACAGAATTCTACGACATACAACTCAGAGGGCTCCTTTTCACCAGCACGAGCCAAGGCAAGTCCGTACTTCAGGCCGAGGTGCATGCCATTGAACAATGTCTGAGAAAGTATGTAGATTGTGGATCCGTTAACGAACAAATCTAAATACACTCTGACAGTTGAGCGGCGCTCATCCCTGTTAGAGCACACGAAAAAAAAAATAGGGAGCTATCTAAAGCTTTGAGAACAGATTGAAGTTCTGAAAATATGGGGATATTTATTTTGGCATATTGCCTGTGTAATAAGACGGGGGCAGTCTCAAGTATGACAACTAGTTCCACCCGGAATATTTTTGTGTCTTTGGTTAAGGGAACAGATGTGCGGAATCGAGGTCCTAAAGACCATTTTGCACTCGCTTTGGTCGCAACTTTTTTTTAGTCATTTATTGAACAATAAAAACATACTAGAATATTGTGCTACTAAATTTTTTTTTTTCAAAATCAGTTTTTGCTGTTCGATAAATGACTATAAGTAACCTTGGGGATAAGGTGCAGAGATGGTATTTTCGGGGTTTGTAATCGAAAGTTCAAGCCTTAAATTAAGCACAAGTGGAAGATTCTATTACGTTTTGTTTAATTTTAAAATAATTTTTATCGATTTTGTTATCGATATTTTTATCGATTTTGTTATTGATATTTTATCGATATTTTTATCGATATTTATATCATAACACGCTTCTTGCAATAAAACGTTATTGCCTACTTGAAAGTTTACAGTTTATAAAAATATTTGCTAAAGAAAAATTAAAAACTATATATCTATAAAATCAAACCACCATTTTTAAAGTACTGCTAATTTTCTTTCACTTACTTGAGTCCAGCAATTTTTGTGTTCGTTGCAATTCCTTTTCCGACTCTTTTTTATGTTCCATCGCTTTGTGTGTTTCGATGAAAGCAAGGCGCTGCCCACGGTCCGTCAGATACTTGGTGTACATGCCAGCCACATTAATTGCCGTGTACAAAATGAAGTTGGCGAATATTTGAAATACAATGCAATCAGCTTGCTAACGATAAAATAAAAAAAAAAAACAAATAGAAATATAAAATAAAGAGCAACACTAAACAACAAAAGTATGTATGTGAAAAGCGGAAAAACGTTTGACATTTCAATGGAAAACGCAATAAAATGAATGCAGCGCAGCAGCAGCCATTCAGCCTTCCTTGCTATGCAATAAAATAAATATTTCAAAGGGCACTAAGAGAGCACACTGCATGCAATATGTCGAATAGTTGGACAGACGCTATTTAGTTATAACCTTCGCCAACTAGCAGTACGCTCTTAACCTGGGTACGTACTTCTTTCCGTCTAACTTTAATTATGGTAATTACGGCCAGATGACAACTGGCTGTGATAGTACCGCCGACGACACACCATTTCAGTGGCAACGGCAGCATTGCATACGGCACAAATATCACGAACAGGATGTACCAGACCAAGTATTCGCGATACGTGAAGCCAATACCTTGTCCAACGAAACCTGTGGTGGAGAGAGAGAGGAGCGAGAATAAGGAGAAAGTTAGTGAAAAAAATAATATTAATTTGCATAGCGGTACATTATTGTGGAAATGTGCAATTCTAGCCAAATTATGCACAACTTTGTGGCTGTCTAATTTGATGTGGTAAAATTTGCATTTTGTCTACAAATTTGCGTTTGGCGGTATGGGAGGCTAGTAAAATATTTGGTTCTTATAAATAGTAAAAATCTAATTGGTATTATAAAGCGGAGCAATTTGTGACAATATAAAGGAGGAGAAAGTAAAACAAAAAACTTCTTAGTATACACTAAAATGAGATCCGTTTATGAGCGCCAGTAAAACTATGAGCACCTTGAGGTACTTATACGAGTATAGGGTGATTCAAGGGTATCGCAGATCTTTGACAGCAATGATTTCTGGTATGTTTAGATTTTTTTTAAATTGGTTTTTCAGAAAGTTGGTTTGTAGTTTTGGAAAACTAAGTTATGGAGAGATACTCAGTTGAAGAACGCCTAAAAGTAGATACCGAACATAACAGTTATTCATGAAAACTGTCATGGAAAAATTCACTGTGAAGGAAATGTTCTACAACTAAGTGATACATACCAATCGATTTCCTCTTTCACCGAGACTCAAATTTGGAAATAAATTTTTATTTACAATTTTTAAGCAAAATTAAAACAAATAACAATTACTTTTGATTTTTATATTATAAATCCAAAATAACAATTATTTTTGATTTTTATATTATATGTCTTAGATAACAGTTATTGAAGACTTTTATTTATAATATTTATTTGATATGTGCATACTATTGCCAGAGGGGTCGTGGTGGGCATTTAACGGATGTCGTTTTTCATACGGGTTAGTAGGGATGCCTTTGAATGAAGTACAGAATTGGAACTCTCACAAAAGGTAAATTATCTTGAAGTATTTATGGATCTCAAAACCATTTGCAAGTAAAGTATTGAGAAGCGAGCATGGAGGGCCTTAGTAGCCCTCTATGCAACCAAAATAATAATAGGCAACAAATATGCATTAATGTCATAGAGTGTACCTAACGTGGATGTACTTGGCTATAGTGCGACCCATACTTTCTTATGGAGCTCTAGTACGGTGGCCAGTTCTAGCTAAGGAAATGGAGACTATTAACTTAGTCAGCGAAATGCCGCGGGCCGATTACGAAATTGCGAATACGGCTAATCTAAATGCCAGAGAACTCCTTAGCGTAAGTCAGAAAGTGCGAGCCAAAAGGTTTCCACCTTATCCTCACAAAGCCTGGGCAGTCTAATAGAAAGTGCTGAGATAATTCCACCTCAACATCCTCATGACAGCCGATATAAAAGGGATTAGGTAAGGTTCCCAACCTTACCGTGGGAATACCAATTGCCTCGATCCACACCAGGCTAAAAGGATCTAGCATTTTCGCATGTTATAGTTTTAGTCCAGCACACGCTGAGCCTACATGAGGACCAAAGGTCCGAGAGTGAAACGCAGGGGGACGTTCAACGCCATGATAGCCGCCAGGCTGTTAGAATATATCGATGGCTGAGTGGAAGATCGACCTATCTCGGCAGCCA
>NW_016169288.1:0-17698 GCF_001687245.7 Rhagoletis zephyria
TGAATGGCTAGCGGAACTAAATTGAGCTTAAATGCCATGGAGACAATCTGGTAAATCTCATTTTTATGGATACGCGTGGGAGCGTAAACAGCGCTAACAGACAATAAGACTGAGTGTTTATTGGACTTTACAGATCGTAAATTGTCAAATTGCACTGTAGTGTACCATGGAAGAAGATTGGATTGAAGTTAATGGGCGGTAGTAGCCAGAGGACTTGCAACAATAAAGTAGAATTTTCAGTGTTGGAATTAACAAAAAATAACATACATACATACAAATGTAGTAAGTATGTATGCATACAGTCGCATACGGCAACAGGCTTGACAGCGAAGAAGGAAATTGAAAAAAGGCCACAAGCTGATGAGGTTGAGCGGGGGGAGAGGAGTGACGTGTATGAAAATGATATAAAAATTGCAGTCGGGGTAATCGAAAAAAATAATAGCAAAGAAAGTGAAAAAGAAATCCACCGGAAATAATTTGAAGTGGAAATGAAAATATTAGAAAATGTAAGCAAAGGGAGATTGCACATAAATAAGCGCACGCGGCATCGAAAGAATAATAATAAAAGCAATAACTTTTGGTTTACTTTTAAAAAGGGAATTGTGTAAGAATTGTGCAATAAATAAAGAAAGTGCAATTGGCAAAAAGCGGAACAATTATATTTTGGCTTTGGCAATTCCATTCATTCAACCGAGTCATTTATTCATAGCGCGGTGTCCACTTACATACATACATACATACATACATTTACAGCAAGAAAAACGAGCGCCAATCGAACCAAAGAAACCCGTAAAATTTGCAAAACATTGGCAAAAAAATATACGTATGTAAAGGCATGTGAATTGGCCCATGATTGAGTGGTCCCAACCTGTGTGCTAACCCGTTGGTCCTTTTCGCTCATCGTGCCACCCCACAAACCGCAATAAAAGGCATGCTCGCTCGAAATTTTCACAGAATCAAAATCAATGTTACCCAAATTTCGAGGTTTCGCATTGCATTCTCGCCCGCAGTTTGGTTTTGTTTGCCTCTTAGNCAATAAAAGGCATGCTCGCTCGAAATTTTCACAGAATCAAAATCAATGTTGCCCAAATTTCGAGGTTTCGCATTGCATTCTCGCCCGCAGTTTGGTTTTGTTTGCCCTCTTAACTCCGTTTTTGCGATAGTCCGCCACATTCAACGCGCACAACCATTAATTTGGCAAAACAAAACCGGCGGCACATGTCTGCACCACAGCTGCCACTCTCACACAATCACATAATTATTATAAATGCGTTCATTATTTGCAAGCCTGTTTCGCATAGCGGCTCGGGTGGGAGCGAGTTTTGTGGCGTTGTTGTATTTGTTTGTGTCCGACTAACGATATGCTGCTTACTTTTCCTATTTGCTAACCTAATTAATGTTTCGGCATTTAAATATTGTAACAGGTTGTTGGCGAGGTGCGCGATGCTGACAGGGTTTAGTGTTGCTGTTGTTGCTGCTAATTGCGTTTGCCTTCAGATTTGAGTAGCGTAAATGAGTGTTGGTTATTTACTAAAATAGAGGAAGCATCGAAAAAATTAGGGGCCACAAAATACAAATTTCATGCGTTGCTGGCTTTTGGTGGTTATTTGTTCATTGCTGGTTAAAATCTCAAAGAAAGGGAGTACCTAAATATTCTCACACTGATACGTGGACCCTAGCCGAGGCGAGACGTTGGAAGGCCATTCTCTGATATCCCGTATTTCCGGCTTAAATGTACCTGATGCTCACTGATTTTCAGAGCATCGTCATAATTAGTTTTATTTGGATGGGTTCAGGAGTTTTTAAAGGACAAGCTGGGAACTCTACTGCAAGAAGTTGCAAAAGCTACTCCCGAAATCCCCAAAGAGAGCTTTGCTTCCAACGAAAGTTCTATTGATGACTTATGAGCGATTTTACTATTGTCCCCTTGTGTATAGCAAAAGTTATTCGAGCATAAAATTATTCGAGCAAACTCAACGGCATGTGAAAATACAAGAGGTATTCTTTAAAATCGTTTATATACTTAGTTTTGAAAGAAACAAACCCGTAGCTATCCTCGAAAATAAAAATAATAATAATCGATTGGCGCTAAAACATATTTTAGTGTTTGGCCGAGCTTCTCCTCCTATTGGTGGCGTGCGCCTTGATGTTGCCACATAAAGTACAGGGACCTACAGTTTTACGCCGACTACGAACGCTAATTGCATTTCTATGCGAAGCTGTTTTTCATGGCAGAAATACACTCGCAGGTTTGCCATTGCCTTTCGAGGGGCAACAATTTTTTTTTGTTTTTTTATTTTTTGATGTTGGGTTAAACCCAGGCCCTGCAGATTGGCAGCGCGCATTGCTAAACACTACAACACAGCGGCCACCTAGGAAATTGAATATTTAAAAATCCTGATATGATCAAGCAATTTTCAGTCCAGATTCGAATTCAGCGACCCAAAGTCTATTATAAATGGCTTTCCTTATCTGAGATAAGATTTTCAAGTCGAACGAACTGTGTGATCTGGTAGAGAAATTATTTATTTAATACACCGTGCGACAGTCAACTATACACACATAAAAATCAATAATATATTCGCAAAACTAGGAACCAAGAATATTAAAACTGCATCTTTAGTTTTTCACTCCACATTAAGATGATGAAATTTCAAAGATATTATTAATTAAATTTTTTTTTTTAATTTTAGCGCAATGTATAGTAACAATGTTGGTATCAAATAAAAGAGAAAATTCTGTGGATAAAATTTTGTTACATAGAGACGAATTGATATTGTAAATGTGCCTTTAGAGTTTTATCCTTGAATATCCTTGAAAATTAGCCTAATTTATTTTTGCAAAAATTATATACCTATTAAGGGCTGATATACATACGACCATATCCAAGAATTTTGTTCCTCCAACTTTATTTTCTTAAAAAATAAAATTTATTAAAACTGAATTTGCAATCATCTTTAACCAAATTTTTTTTTAATGCTTCCGAAATTTTTCTTTTATTTTGTGTTTATGGCGTTTTCTTTTCTACAAAAATTTTGCCTTTTCATTACCCTCTCCTTAGTATTTGTGCGTAGAGGGTACTGAGAAGGCAACATTTTTCGATAGAAAAGAAGATGACATTACATATTTTTTTTGTTAATCATATCTTTGAAATTAAAAGGCGGGAGAGGAAAAAAAACACAGTTTTAGTGTATTGATTGTTTCGTGTGTTTTGAGTTATAAATTTTCGCCTGCAGCTCTTTTTTTAATATATGACTTATATGACTTTCTAAAAGCCATTGACAAGAAAATAGTGTAAGAAAAGCCAGTGGTTTGATAAAAAATGCCTTTCATCATTACACTTGCACATTCAAAATTCTTTTGAGTTGCAAAACTACGTGAGAGATTTGGAATTTTGTCGCCTTTTCGTTTGGACATAAATATGTCATTCATTATAGGGTACTCGAACAAACAAACACCATAAATTATGTCAGCCTGGAAGTCGAGCGAAGATTAACTCTTGCCAACAGATTCTACTTTGGGCTTGGTAGGTAATTTAAAAGCAGAGCTCCCTCGCGACTAAAAAAAAACTACGCTACACAAGTCTCTCATCAAGCCTTTTCTTTTATCTATTGCAGAAAGATGAGAAGTTCGCAAAGGAGAGGAGCAATTGGCGAAGTTTTTTGGTCTCGGCCTAAGCCGGTAAACAGTTGTGGTGCCAAATAAGAAGAAGAAGAAGCATCTATTCAGGTCTTTTACCACGTTGCATCCGGTTGCATTTTTATGTTTGCAAGTGTTAGAATTTTTGAATTTTTTTGTGAATATATCTTTTGCTACCCTAATGTATACATATTATAGGCTTCGTATCTTGCATGCCTTACAAGTGTTGCCAGGCAATTTGCCTATTTTCCCGGATTCAAATCTCTGGAATATTGAGCATTGCTTAAATAGCAATGGTATTATAACTGTAACTACATGCATACTTATACAAAAGCTCATTCAAAAGTACAAGTCAAGATCTGACTGGCTGAGTGCCAAGAAATACCATTTGGCTGTCTCAACAACCTTTTAGTTTTTTGCCCTTTTTCTGTCGTTTATATCTTATTTGCCATGATTCAGCAATGAATGCTTACTCAAATTTTGAGAAATAAAATTAATAAAAGAAACTAGAAAGATTAACAAAAATAAGAAACAAATACACTTAAGGCTAATAAACGCTTGGGGTTCCCTTTCACTTCGAAGCCAATGACTGCATTTTTTGTCGTTTGAGCAGGAAGGAAGCCGAGGGCTTTCTGGATGATCAAAAAGGGTTACATTTTGACTGTCATTGGTATATGTATGTACATATTTATGTAGGTAGATATGTACATTAGGGTGGTCCTTAAATGTAGGAAGCACATTTTTACATCAGATTTCCTAAGACACAACCCCTACGTAGACGCTACTATCGTCGAAGATACCACATATAAATTTTGGTCCCGTTTGAAGTCGGTTAAGGAGTGTCGCACAGGGGTCAAGGATCCGATTACCCTATGAAGACCTTCTCAACCGATTTTAATTTTTTGAGGCTATATAGAGGAATCTGTACTTTGTTGCCCCCTGTGCGATAGACCTTAACCGTCTCCAATCGGGGCCAGATATCTTTGACAGTGGTATTACCGATTGAGGGGGTGAGCCCTACTAAAAAAATAAAGGCATATTACGCATCAGGAGACCATATATTTTCACTTGGTACCTAATTTTTCAATCCAACGAACGCTGCGGATTTTATAATTTTTAAACAGGGTGTAGCCCTATTCAAATAATAATACACTACTGCATATCTGGAGGACAGGCTCTTTTATTTGACACGTTATATTTTGTTATCCGACGAACAGCCAACACCTTACAATTTTTCGCAATGGTGGCAATCCTATTCGATAACAAGTAAGAAAGTCTAAGTTCGGGCGGAGCCGAACATTAAATACCCGGCGCAATTATTAAATATATGTTTTCCACCTTTCCGAAAGCTACCGCTACACGATAAGCCGGGGTGTATAAATTTTAAGTAAATTAGCGTCCTTAAATTTCGAAATATTGCAGTTTCAAGCATTTCTGAAATATACCGTTATATGAAAAGCGGTCGTAATTTTAGTCCGATTTCAATAATTTTCAACGCTTTGCTTTTATGTGGCAAGCAAAATAACCATACCGAGATTGGTTCAAATTGCTAGAACGGTTAGCGAGATACATATATGTGATCATAAGTGGGCGGTGCCACGCCCATTTTCCAAAATTGTATCATACGCATATTTCTTGGTAAAAAATTGTTGCAACCATCAATTTTGAATAAATTAGCTTTAATATTTACTGATTTATCGAAGATTTTGTATTTCTCTAAATTACCGTTATATGGGATGTGGGCGTGGTTATTGTCGGATTTTAAAAATTTTCCGCCATTTGGTATGTTGTAGCAGGACCAACAATCGTGCCAAGTTTGGAAGAAATTGGTGCAGCGGTTACCAAGATATACACATGTAACCATAAGTGGGCGTGGCTACGCCCATTTTCCAAAAATTTATAATATTCTTATTTTTCGTCTAAAAATTATTGTAAATATCAATTTTGAGTGAATTATCTTCAGTAGTTACTAAAATATCGCAGTTTTCGTATTTCTGGAAATTACCGTTATATGGGAAGTGGGCGTGGTTAAAGTCCGATTTCGCCCATTTTCAATACCAACCTACCTTGGATTAAGGGAAACCTACATACCAAATTTCGTTGAGATATCTCAATTTTTGCTCGAGTTATCGTGTACACGGACAGACGGACAGACGGACAGACGGACAGACGGACGGACGGACGGACGGACAGACAGTCACCGCTTAATCGATTTCTCTTTTCATTCTGATCATTTATGTATACATTTGTCTATATCTATCTCGATTCGTTTTGCCTGTTACAAACAACCGTTATGTGAACAAAGTTATAATACCCTTGTGCACAAGTGCGCTCGGGTATAAAAAAGCTTATTGCACATCTGAAGGCCAAGCTCTTTCATTTGACACCTCATTTTTGGAAATTGAATGAGCTCTGCAAATCTGATGCCATTAACAAAAAATTGCTTGCCACCTATTTTTAAGTCCAACAAAAGGTGAAGATTCTATAATTTTTAATAACGTGGCAACCCTACTAAAAAATACTACATTAGCGACCATCTAGAAGCCAAGCTTTTCATTTCACACTTAATTTTTTGTAATGCAGCTAACGGTGCGGTTGTTATAATTTTAGACAGGTGGCAACCCTGTAAATTTCTAAGTACTTAAGGTAAAAAAAATAAATATTGGAAATTTCCAAAGATATTCCAGGATACATTTTAAAAAGAAATTTTCAACACTTATTCATCCTGGTGTACCAACAAATTATTATTTTTTTTATCAATTATACAGAATTTTTTCTTTTAATTGATACCCATATTGTTACCCTACAATCCCCCAAATCTTTAAAATAATTTTCTTATTCAATCATATCCCAGAAATTTCAAAGTCCTTTAAAAAAATCCTGACGTCACGGTGTTATACACAGAATTATTTAAAAATTTAAATTTTTCGGGAAAACGTAATCAAAGTTTGATTAGTTCATACAATTGGTATACCAAAAGACAGATGGAAAGACACATATCTTGGCCATTTTTGGGAAGTTTAATCATCTTTTAGGCTGAGCATATTCTCCTCATGAAGATAGTTAATTGTATGATGAAATCTCAAAAAAAAAAAAAATATTTAATTTTTTTTCAGAGAAGGAAGATCAGACATTCAAGCGTATTACAAATTAAAACATAACAATAACAAAAGTACAATCACTTACCATTTTCGTAGTTAAGCGGTTGCTACGAAGAATAAACTATTAAATACAGTTTTACGCTTAGTACGGAACAAGTGTAAGTAATTGTGCGTGAATTAATGAATAATTCATCAAAATACCAACAAATAGGCAAACAGGCAAACAGGCAAATCCGGAACACTGTAACATTAATTTGGGCAAAGACATCAGCAGAGAAGCAGAAAATGAATGGATTTCAGTTTTCTCTAATTAATTCGTACATTGATGTTGTCCAAGTAGGACAGCAGTGACCGGTGACATCACTGCTTAAGCTACATATTCACCCACAAAAGCAATAGCTGCGTCCCCGTATGTCCAAATTCCAAAATGTAAATTAGGAAAACTCGCACAATTACAATAATTTGCTTATCAAATTCCATATTCACCCTCATTTACCCTTATGATAAATGCGAATGCTACTGAAATGAACTGATAAGAAAACACCATAATAATTTACACAATTTAGGGCCGTTTTCTCAAGTAGGTTTAAAAAATATGTATCTACACTTTAATCACAAATTTTGTTCTGAAAAAAAAATGTGGTTTGAAGGGCAGATAAATATTAAAAGCTACGTGAGAAAACGGCCCTAAATTTTTTAATGGAATTCAAAATAATTAAATTGGAAGTGGAAGCAATAATGATATGTACGAGTATGTGCTTGGTTAAGATAGTTTTTAAAATCAAAATTGGTGATGCGTTGCTAAACTTTATTGTTCCGGAAATGTCTATACGGAAACCATTGAATCCCTTATAGATACTTGGAAGAAACATTAATACTGCTGCAAACATTCTATGCCATAAAATAAAAAAATAAAAAAAATATTTTTGGACATTTTTTTAGATACTTATTGATATATATGGTATACAAGAAGCAAATATTCATTCGAGATATCCGCCTTCCTTTGGCCTTCACGCATGCGTTAAGCCAATCATTGGAAAACTCGCCACAACACGAATCAAAGCCGTCTCAAGAAAATCTGAGTTGGGGTATCTTTTGCGGCAGCCCATGTCCTCTAAAACCGTCCACAATATGCAATCCAGCGGGTTTAAATCAGGACTGCCAGAGGGCCAACCTTGAGTGAAAATGAATGCTGATCAATTGTTTAGCAGCCAGATTTGGGTGGTTTCGAAAATGCTGCTGGAAAGTCCACGACTGGTTTTGGAACATGGAATGGCTAAGTGATTTTACAACAGCTTCCAAAACGGTTTCTTGGAAATGCAAGTCAAGGACCCCATCTTATGACACACACCACCAAACCATGACTGCAGTCACACAGAAGAGAAACGACTGGCCTGCTTTGTTGAACTTGGCCAAAATCGCATAAGTGGCTACAGCACCAAATAAGAATAATAAGAAGAAAAAGTTTTGGACAACTACATTCCCGATGCAGGCCACTGTGTACCGCAGAGTTTTCGAAAAACAAGTTACGATTTCTTTAAAGAACAATGCAAGCAAATTCTCTTTGAGTCAGCGATCGAGAAAAAACTAGCCATACTAGCTCAACTCATCAAAAGTTGATAGCACTTAAAAAACTCTTAAACGAGCCTTCTTTAAAGTCACTTTCTGAACTTGGAGCTGTAAGAGGATTAACGTAAAGTTGGGACAACAGAGGACTCTAGTAATTATGCCAACTTGTTTTACGTTTACATAGATGCTACATGTGCACCTGGGAAATCTAACTCGTTTGGCCAATCATCCACGTATATTCTAGTGACAGCCAATCTACAAGGGAAATATTATTCTTTTTAGAGCCTCTCTTTCATGTACAGATTATTATCATCATTATAATTAACTTTGCAAGCAGCTCCAGGCACATGACTGAGACACGCCAATATTTTACAAACTAACGTTTTCATTAACTGCCTAAAATAGCAATGCCTGCTAGCCATAATATTATCTATCTACTCATCAAATATGACATATGCTCATAAGTACTTATACGCAAATGAGTACACGTCGCACGACAGATTTTGTTAATGACTTCTCTTCAGCACGGACATAGGTATGTATGTGTGTGTGTGTGTGGCATGCATGATATTAGATCACATTATTATTAGATAGCAGTGTTGCCAGAAATAAATATCCCTTTAGGGCCAGAACCTTCCGAAAAAATTTTAAAGCTAAGAAAAGTGCTCGTTTCACTATTCATCGATTACAATTTTTTTTTATTTTAGAACGAATTTTCAAAATTTTATTTGTTTAGGTAGATCGGCATATACAGTTTTCATTCTACACAAATATTCTGAGCTTAAAACTCTTATAAATAAAACAAAAAAATTTGTAGATACATTACGAATTCATTCATTACATGAAAAAATGAATTCGCTAAAAAGTATTGTTTTTTGACTAATTTGGGGTTGCTAAACATGAAAATAGGTCTCATTTATTTCCCCTAAAAATTTTTTTCGAAGTATAGGCAAAAACCTGTTTTCTAGGTCTTTTGCAGTTATTGGCAAGCAACTCTAGAAAAGCGAATACAACAAATCTTCTTTAAATACCTTTCGAAAGATATATTTAGCCTCATTGCTTTGATATATTTTTTGTGTCAATCGGAATAGCACTTTTGAGTTGCAGGCATGCGAAAGAGAACGAAATTTTGAAGTTTTTTCGAAAATGGTTAATTTTTATTCATTCCATTTAGTTGATAAACTTTGTAAAAAAATGAATAAAAAAACTTGGACGGATGACAATTTTATAACGAAAATATGAAACATAAGAATGGCCTAATCGGACAGAAAATGTTAACCTTGTGACAAATTTAATAAAAAAGGCCAATTTCAATTTTAGCTACAATCACTCTTTCAGTTGAAAATTTGTTTTTCCAAACAAACTGAAGAAATGTTTAAATTTAATGTTTAAAATTAAGTTAAGATTTTTGGAGCCTAAAAGGGCTGTTTCAAATTTAAAAGCGCTAGGGGCAAAAAGCTAATTTCTGGGGCTATTTAAAATAAAAGGAGCTAAATGTAGCACCAAATTGGCAACACTGTTAGATAACGAATAAGCCGTTCGTGCACTCGCGTTTTTGATTGTGCGCGTGTTGAAATATGCACCTACGGGATTACTTGGATGCTTGTGGTAAATTTATTGGATAAACATAGTGAAGACAACAACTACAACAAATACGAAAATGACAATACATAAATGTCAATATATTAAGGTCATTTCAAGGCAAATGAAAGCCATGTCCCGTAGGTGTGTACTTAGATGTATGTATGTATAGTTATAGATATGTGGCGTTAGGAAAATGTTCAAATAAACAGCGATATAAGTAAACTTTGTAGTTGCATGGAATTTGGCTTCAATAACTTTAAATGCACACAAAATCATTTAATCGCGAACAAGCTGATTCGTATTTGCTTTCATTTAATGTTATAGATTATATGGCTCCAATGTTGATGGTGTAATCGAGAAAAATATTTTGCGGAAGATTTAAGGGCCTTTACGCATTGGCGACGGTGAGTACCGCAGACGATGGAACGATGAGCTGTATGAGCTTTAGAACGAAGACGATGGACATAGTGCAGCGAATTAAAATACATTAAATATTGTTGAACTCGGCCAAAATCGCTTAGGCGGTTACAGCGCCAAATAATAATAATAATAATAATAATAAGAAGAAGAAGAAGAAGAAGAAGAAGAAGAAGAAGAAGAAGAAGAAGAATAAGAAGAAGAGGAAGAAGAAGAACAAGAATATCACGAAGTAGTAGAAGAAGAAGAAGAAGAAGAGTGTTGATGGTGTTCTTAGTTTTCAAGCAATTAGAGCTACACAGCTGTGAAATCATCAAATCAAAAAAACTATGTAAAAATATCTTCGCGGCCCAGAAGCGAATATCGAAAGTATCCACAGGTCTTACCTTTGTCCATTCAACTTTGTTTCATAAAGAAAAGGGAATAATTGTCGAAGACTTCAGTTTTAGTGACCTCTAAGCATTTTGAATTAAATATAAATTACTTCCAGTGTAGTGTGGAAATCCGAAAAAGATGTTGCTGGGAAACCCTAAATATTTCATGCTGTACTCCTTGTACACAAATCCAAAGTTGTAATACCTGACCTAGTGGCTAACAAGAGCATGTGGTGCATTTATGATAAGTATTTAAAACTAAAGATCCTACTTATTGGTAGAATGATTAAACTGGGAATGCCAGTGGGCGAGACATCTGTACCAAAAAGAGAGAGAGGTTCTGTTACCTTTTATGGACACATCGATGCAATTTAATTAATTACTTTCAGATTTATGAGGGCCCTCTTTTTTAAAATTTGTTTTTTTAGGTACAGTTCATTAAATAATCTCATTGAACTCGCACAAAAGACCAGTACGGGTTTAGGGATATGTAGGTTTTATTTTATTGAATGATCTATTAATAAGAGAGAGCCTACCTAGGTTAGGTTACGTTGAAGCAGCTGAGTTTATCCAACGTAGGAGAGAGGCAAACATAGATACAGTGGGTCCGTTGTGATACCAATTGAAAGCAATTTTAATATGAATTTTAAATAGTCAAACTTTCTAGTAACTCCCTTTATTTGCCCTACTCTTAGTTTCTGACTCACTACGCACTTAAGTTTACTTGAACTCTTCAAATTCTGCGTTTGTTAAGTCAATATGCTTGTAAAGGATTCTGCGGCTAGATTTTTTTTTTATTTGAAATCGGTTCGCAAATATAATAACATATCGAGCGAAAATATAGGAGAAATGTATAATAGGGAAATAGCTGATTAAGTAAAACGTTACGAGTACTAGAATTGTCAGCTGATCATAATTTCATCTTAGTTTAAAGATATTGAAAATGTAATCATATATTTTTTTTTTTTACTTTACAACCAGCTCTCTTTAAAATTTCGTCATGTTGAACTTTCAAAATGCGTACAAAGCCTTGGAAAATTTTACTTTAACCTTTGAAATGAGCTCCTATTCCAATTTGCTATGCAAATTTTTGCCCACTCATGACATGACATATCTCGTTTGTATACTTGCTCATTATTTGTAACCCAACATTGTGGTGATCGGCTATGGAAGTCCTTTATGAGCATAAATCATGTCTATTAATTTCTATCTATTTGTGTAAGTAAACGATGACAATGCAAAAAATGTACGCTTACAGGAAGTAACCAGCTGCAAGATAGTAAAGCTAGCAAGCAAAAAACGGGTGTAAAAAATAAATGTGTGAAGAAGGTGAGTATGTATTTTTTCTTTCATTTTGGTATTCCGTCATTTTTCTATATCATCAAACTAGGAGTTCACTGTGCTCTTTGATGGTGCTTAAAAAAAAACCTAGCTTTCATTGTCATCACATTTGTCTTCTTTTTAAGCGTAGCTTTATTTTGAAATGATTCACTTTGCATCACTTAGGAAAATTCGCATAAAAAGAAGCAATTGTTTGCTACAAAGAAATAGGTCACGAATACTTAAGTACGTTTAACACGTAATCATTACGATTTTATTTAATATCTTAACTCCGTTTTGTAACATAAATGTCTCGTTATTCGAAAAAAAACCAACGATTTTGAAAAATGTTACGCATACGCCCTGACAAACTTGATGGTATGTAGATATTTTCTACCGGCCAAACCCGATTGTAGGACAGAGTATATTTGCCTAGGCCAAAGTAGTTCTACCTACATGCCCGGATAAACCGGTGTAGATACGATAGGGGAAAGCAGTTAGATCACGTTAGGGGAAACCAGTTAAGTCTAGGTCTAAGTCTGAACTTCGTAGTCGGAGTCAAACTGATGAGTGTTAGTATTTTGAAGTGCAGACAATGGGCGTTAACCTGAAAAGAAGCTGGACTCGCCAATACTGTGCACTGCCACTAAGATGTACTAGTTCAGCCTAGGCTTGACTGGTTCTTCCTATCGGGTTCTTCCTATGTCCAGCCCAGTGTGGTTCAGGCTATACCGGTTTATCCGGCCACATGTAAATACAAGTAGTTAAGCCTAAGCAAAACTAGTTTGCCCGAAAATCGAGGTGTAATATATGCATACCTTTAGTAAATTATTTTGGTAGTTTTTTGAAAATATTAAAAATTAATTTTTAATTATACCCTATAGAGATGTAGGGATGCAAATCTTGCGTAGTAACATCGATACATCGATGTTCCGATGCATCGGAAAAATTAACATCGATGTTAAAATACATCACCAGAAAAGCATCGATATTTCGATACTTTCCAATGTTTCACAATTTCTTAGGTTGTGGTCACATTAAAAGGAAAATTTAATACTTTTTTTCCAACTCTCTGTAATTCACTTAAGATAATACCTACATATGGATGTATTTCCCTGTACTTATTTACCATTCCTTTACCTTTCTTATATGTAAATATATTAAAAATGCATACCATCGTAAGTTCGCTGAGCCTAAAGTTCGGAGACCCAATTTCGTTGAAATTTCAACGGGAACCCGGTCCTTTTTGAAAGAAGTCTAGTGTTTTGTAGTCTGAGTCACACCAAAGTCGATATTAGAAACATCGTTGAAGCTGGCATCGACGTATTGGCAATTTAGCGATTTTAGGAAATTGTAAACATCGATGGCAAACATCGAGTTTTGAACCGATATTATGGATGTTTAAAAAATATCGATGCATCATAACATGCGGTCACTGGCTTTTTCTTAAATTTCTGTAGTTAGGAAATCTACCTGGGTGCACCGGGGCGTATGAGTCATATTTTTCACTTTCGCGAATGCTAATTTTCGGAATGCGAATGTTAGGAATAAAATTTAAAAAGCTATAATCAACTTAAGTTATCGTCTTTATTTTTTTTTAATTTTGTAATTTATTAAAACATTGTGGCTTGTTATTCTTATGTTATTGTCCGCGTTCTGGTTAGACAGACTTAGAAGCATTGCAACAATATTAGAGTGGACATTCTGCCCATGTACACCTTCGCGCTTGCAAAACATTCGACTCATTTGATGCGAATGCGAATGTATAAAATGATGATATAAAATTATGAGAATGATAACGAATGCGAATGCAAATATTCGCAAAATCCCTGATACACACTATATCTGTGGTCACAAAGCAGAACAGCTTAAGTCGGGAGGTTGGCTTGTGTATAATGCACTTTTGCCCTTAATTGGGAATATTAGAGCGGGTTAGTGGAATTAGAATTTATTTCATTCATGTATATTTGAAAATAATTTTTCAATGTCTATTGTGTAAGACGCAATCGTACCCCCCCCAAATGGTCCATTAAGTTAGGCTCAGAAAGCAAATGTTTTTATTTTATCTCACAAAAGCTTTTTGAAAAATTAATGGCTTTCATAATTGGGCTTGATTCATATTTAGTAGTACATATATGTCCTTTTGAGGAAAAATGCGACCCCGGGAGATTCGAAGACATCATACTTACATTAAAATAAAAATAAATGGAAATAGTGTAGTTAATAATCTAAGAAAGGCCAGGTGAAATTTCGATTTTAATTATTTGTTGGATCAATACATTATTTTCGCCATGCATTATAAAAAGTCGATTGCCTACGAATGTCTAATTTAAATAAATCGTTGGCAGCGATTGATATGGAGCCATCGACTATTTTCCTTCTTACCGTGTCGATAAAGCAGCGATTTTTGAGAGAGCGCAAAATTTGCGAAAAATTCTAAAAAAAAGCAAATCCATTTACTCAGTAATAAACAAAACTTAAACATGCAAAACAAAAGAAAAGAGCGAAAGAAGATTACAAAACGAGAATGAAAATAATAGTAAAAACAATCACTGCTTGCTTTAGGTACTCTCCAACACTGGAAACAGACCACCACCAACAGCTCTACTAGAAATCATTCTCACCGTACTTATGTAAGTACAAACTGTTGTTGGAGTCTGATGTTATTATTTTTCCGGTCTGTGTTTGTTGCAGAAAATCATCTTTATCAGAGCTTCGCTTATTTATTTATTTTAATTTTGGCAATTTTTTTCTCCATACCTAAAAAAAATGTGCAACATACTTTGTATGGAAGAAAATGTGCGAACAAAAAATTTGCCAAAAAATAAAACAACTTTATTATACTAAAATGGCCTACAGAGTTGCATACTCAAAAAAACTCTACGAAATCAGATTAAAAAGATTAAAATTTTGATCAAAATCTGTAAAATTTCATCGAACTTTTATAAATGTTTGATTAACATGTTCCTTTTAGGCAGTAAGCTATAAATATTTTCACAAAAAATAATAAACATTTTTTAAACAAGGAAAAATAGCCAAACCTGTCTCTTCCCTATTTGTATGCTCGCCACTGTATTTATCTGAATCGCAGTTGAAGCATATTTTCTGGCACACGTTTGACTGCAATCACTACGCGCTCAATGCAGATAGGATATGCACAAACTTTATCATTTATGTATGCAGGGCAATTAAGTGCGAAATATATTTTTGTGTAAGTTGTGAATTGTAAAGTTTGTTTGTTTGTTTGAAATGCGCTAAATATGCTGGTACGTTTTTGTAAAAATTTAGGTCAAAGCGAAAATAAGTTAACGTAGAGACGTGGAATATATGTAAATAATGTAATGTTTGTGCGCACTTTTTTCCAAGCATAGAGGGTACATGTATGTATGTATAAGCAGATATACATTTACAACTACACATTTACAAAATCGATTGCAAATATCTTTCGCTTTATTAACGTTCGAATATTAATTAATATTTCTCGAAAATTAATTTGGTGTTTGTTGATTTGGCCTAAACGCATTTTGTGAAATGCTACTTGCGTTGCCGCTAGACAGTAATTATCGTGCAAACAATAGATAACATCTTGCACATTATTGCCTACATTCACATCCTTCGTCCTTGCTGCTGAAAAATTCCGTTTCGCAGTATCTCCATTAAAACAAGGTATTCCAAAAACACCAACTCTGTAAAATTGTTTCCCATTGTTTTCTTTACGTTCTTTGTTTCCTCCATCACACGTGTTTTGAATTTTTCTTTCGTTTGCGCTTTGAATTTGTGTTTGCATTGCGCGGTGGTGGGCGTGTTGCCGGTGAAATCGCAGAAATCGCATTTATCTGTACCCACCGCATATGGAAATGCTCGTACTCCAACTAAGCACGAGCGGAAATTTTAAAGCGGATGTGAATATTCTGCAACTCCACTTGACGTGCAATGCGTTGCTCACCCGTCCTTGCCGTCTCCTTCACTTCTGTCGCTGTCATGTATCGTAAGGTTAAGAGTAAATTTTCATCATGAAAGTAAGGCAATGCGACAGTTCCTCCAAGCAAAAACGTAGCAGTTGGCGCGCTCTAAGCTCGTTAGCCAATTTGCGCCGCTTAAGCAGATTTGATTCCGGATTTAGGCGAAAAAAAAAGTAAAATTCTATACTTGAAAAAAGAAAAAAGCAGTAACAAGACAGCAGCGAAAAAACCAAAAAAAGAAAAAACAATAACAATGCAAAAGCAAAGTAAATAATAACATCCGCATTTTGGCACGCTCAACACATTTTGCAAAGTCCTGCAACACATTTTGCTTTAAACAACACAGTTGCCTTCAGGCTAAAGCATTCTTATATGTGTCCTTTTTACTCACATCCTTAGTGTCCCGTATTGCACAGGTTTTGTTCTTTGCACAAAAATGCAACTCGTATTTGTGCTAGTTTGCGAATAGTTTGCATTCTATGAAAGTTTGCAACTATTATGGTGGAAAATATTTCAAATTTTCGCACTTACTTGCATTTGGCGAATTGAAAGTTTCTATGCAAATACTTAAATTGGCACTTTTTGAGTAAAAAAACAACGATTTTTTGTCTTCTTTTGCGTTGACTTTGCACAAATGCATGTGTACATATTTACATATACGTATGTATTTACATACACACATCTATGTATGTATGTATTTTTTTGCGTGTCTATCTGTGTTTGGATTACATTACTTTGACACCATTAAAATGCAAATATTTCGTTCGAATTGTTGTTTTGCTAAACGGTACGGATATCTCAACGGAATCAAGTATTTGTTTGATTGAGAAATATTTGCATAAATAGCAGAAAATATTAAAGGTACTTATTTCGAAGAGATTTGGGTAAAAATGATATGAACAGTACATCCCCTGTCGGAAGAAAGTGATTTTTTTTTTTTAAATCAACTAATTATAGGACTACCTTGAAACAAATTCAGTGAGTAAATGTTTCAAATTTTGATACTCTCAAGGAAACAATTTGTGTCTTGGAAATATGAAAAAGCATCTGTGAAGTGCAGAACGAAAGCGTATGCAAACGAAACATTCTGACATTGAAGTGTTTTAAGCCAAATGCATTTTAAAGTAGTTGAAATCAGATGCTGAGTCGGATACTTGATGCTTCCTAAGACATCCCATGTTAAATAAATCTGTTCTTTGCAGGGGAAAAAGTGAGAATTTCAATTAGTTTTTATTTTGAAAATAAAGTGTTTAAAAGGTAGATTCAAATTAATTTAATTTCTTGCAGGTTATGTATATACAGCGATGTAGAGATATATGGAATCTGCAATCTTGTGTACATGGATACAAAAAATTCCCGAGTTTGCTCTAATCATTTCCAAACAGGTTATAAGCCACGAAAAGGCATTTTTAAATATTTATGGCCGCATGCAGTTCCTGAATTGGAAAAAAACAATCAATTCAGCAAAATCAGTTGCCAGTTGAAACGTAAGTGAGAAGAGCAGGAGCATTAGTACCGGCATTATTATTACGTTAAAATATATACAGTGCCGGACAAAAGTATTGGCACAAAGAATTTTTCGTTTTTTATCGTAATTTATTTTCGTTAAACTTTTATAAAACCATAGTTCGTCCTACCAAAAAAAAAAAATAAACATAAAAACTAAATCTAACTAACTACTAGAGATTTGTATGAATTGTTAACTAATACTGTAAACAATAATATGTGTAGT
>NW_016169289.1:0-17697 GCF_001687245.7 Rhagoletis zephyria
TTTTTTTTTTAAATAGATTTTACTGACGAAATTTATTTTATGGAAATTAATTAAAACAAAACACACTTTGTTTTATAAATGCAAGGAAAGGTAATTGATTAAAAAANGAAGTGTAAAACCAATAAACGACAATAAAGTATAAATCAAATCGCTCGTATAAATAAATAACCACACATAAAAATGTTGGCTGTTATTTGTTTACCAGCAAACAAAAGCATAAAAGGATTGGAGAATTTTTTTTTTTAAATAGATTTTACTGACGAAATTTATTTTATGGAAATTAATTAAAACAAAACACACTTTGTTTTATAAATGCAAGGAAAGGTAATTGATTAAAAAAAGCTCTGATTTATAACATCGGGTATGTGAGAATATAGTACATACATACATACATATATATGCATATAAAAATGTGACCGAGAAAGAACGACAGCTGGAGTTAGATCTCTGGCAGTTGAGACCAGCCATGCAAGTCTAATTTTTTATCATTCTGTTATTTTTTCTCCAAGTCCATTTTTCATTTAGCTCGACTCGTGTTTTTTTTTGCTTTAGAGTCCTTTATGTTCGCATGATGTCGGACTGCTTTAAAATTAAAGCGCAAAGCCACAATCAGTGCTGTCACTTTATATCGACCTCAATTTTAAGCCAACCGAGCGTGTATAATCAAAGCAAAGTGTTCGGCATAAACTGGAAATCTCGACAAGACGTTGCTCAATGAGCTTGCTTACACAGAGCACTAACAAATAGGCAGATAGCAAAAGCTGTGTAAGCACAAAAAAAATATAATCTCAAAATCATTGTCCTTGACACAGAATTCACATAAATTCGCAAAGTTAAAGCACAAACGGTCACATATGTATGTATGTATGTATGTATGTGTACACATGACTTTATAAAATGATCGTCTGCGGTTGGGTGTGCGCATGTGTGCTTGCCATTCGATAGCTGCAAATTGAGTTTTCGCCCTCTGCCCAACCGGACAAAAACTCAAACGAGAAATATTCAATTAAAGGCGACAAATATATATACCATATATATGTACATATTTACGTACATGTATGTTGATACGTGATTACTTAAGGACTACGTATTTTAAGCCTACATACACACAAGATATTTGAAGAGAGAGCGAGAGCTTTTGCTTTTTTAACAGAAAATTTAACACGATGCCAATTTTGGTTTTTCATTTCTTTCTTATACTTTTACATGCAAACATACATATGTACATACTTTGTGAGTAAACACATCTACGCCATTATGTGCGTGTATGTGTCCTTAATTGAATAAGCGTGCGTGAAAGCAGAAAATTACAATTCCACTTCCTAAGTCCTTATCACTTTTTCTTCTTGTAATAGTAGCCGTACTTTCGAAATTGGCTTCAATTATCCTTTGATTCTTTTGTGGCCACCATACATAGTACTAGAGGCAAAAGGATAATGCATGCCGCATACAGTTTGTGTTTTTATGTATGTACATGAGGATTCGAAAGGACCCCACAACGGGAAGTCAAATTAGTTAATAAACATTCCAGTTCATTAGCTGATGCTGTACTGAGGCAAAGTCTCACTAATTTAAGTTTACTCGAGCAATTTCAACTTCGTAACTGAAAATAGTTACAGACTACTTTAAATCAAAAGATGAGGATGGGGATACCAATCGAAATAAAGAAAAAAGGATTAATATAAAGCAATATTTTCATATGCATAAAGAAAAGTATAAAAAAGTATAAAAGAAAACTTACCATCAACTCACCACACCACTCCTGAAATCATTATAAATGAACTTAGCACAGCTCACCTAAGCTCACCACCTTTGTAATCACCATATATAACTACCATATCTTAACTAAGCATATTTGAGCTCACCACATCCAGATTCACCACACCTTAACTCACCACAACAGAACTTACCACACCCAAATTCACCACACTTTAACTCAACAATTCAAATTATATGACCTCAGAAGACCTCATATGCCATGATATCACATGACATTTACTTAACATCAAATAACATGACGGACATCCTAACATCTCACATCATATCTCATCTCAGCTCAGCTATTCAAATCATATATAAATTTTAATTCTTGAATTGAGATTATAATAAGAATAAGGTGTGGAATAACACCAATACAAGAACGAAAATAAAGGTGAATATGTGGGAAGATGAATAAAAGGATAAAAGTAAAGATAAAGAGGGAAATCTGTAAGCCAAAGTATGATCCTAGTTCATTTGAGCAGCCTCTAACATCTTCCCCTACAAATTAGAGCAGAACATCATTCAAAATACTTAATTTAATAAAAAGTTTGAGTTTGCTGCAAATTCTGCACCAGTATCTCGATGACGATACATTTTTATTTTACATACGGAACATTTCATATATTTCTAGCTGATAATCGATCTATGAATGATTTTCCCCAAAAATATCACACTGATGCACTTCTATTCGTTTTTTTTACCAGTATACTTGATATTTCAGGCCAAAACAACTTTTATTTATTTATTTATTTTTTTTTTAGTTTCAGCTACGGAAGTTTTTCCAGGAGTTAGGAAAAAAATTGTCGTAAAATTATTGACAGGGCTAATTAGCATCCTGTGCCTTTTGGCTAACTAAACTTTAATGTTCCCTTCGATACATCAGGTAACTTATGTGTAAATAGATAAGTCCACGAGAATCATTAGTACAAACGTGATGCCTGCAAATCACTTTTCAAATAATATTAAAGATGACATTTTTTTTAATAGCAAAAAGGCAGTTAAGATCATTAAATTATCCGAAGAGTTTATCTGCTCCACCACGCATTCAATATAATCCAAAATGTAACCCTAATCTATGTGATAAGTAAATTAAATAAAAATAAAAAAATAAAACAACTTAATAAGCTTCTTTTATTAGGTGCAGTATTGCTTAAAGTGCACTAAAGTATTTTCCAAACACTTCATAAACACAAATTCTTTTATTTCATTGTTCTCAGCATGCCAGTCCGAGGACAAGCTGGCACTTTTGGTGCGACAAATTAAATATTTACCGATAGCTAAACAAGATAAGGATCTTATAACTTTCCCGCTTTTGCTGGAAAGCGAAATAAAGGCTATTTTTCTGTTATTCTTTTAATAGATTTTTTTTTTACAACAAATTGTCCTCAACTTTTGAAAATTTTCAACAACCGCACGAATACAAAGAGATCGCTGGTCGCAAACTTTTGAAGGCTGTTAAAATAAATGTAGAACTAAGATGAAATCAATTTTTGACACGCAAATGCAGCAGTTTTTTTTTTTGCTCAAGGCACAAGAAAAAAAAAGAAAAACTGAGTCAGCTATTCAAACTGCAATTTTTTTTCATGTATATACATATTTAAATGTTTGTATGTAGTGTGGCGCTCATACAATTTTTACCAATCATTTCATCAATCAATACAGGAAGTGAAGGTATGGAAGTGCGATGGAAAAGTTTTTTAATTTGTTGACATACTTATATAACTTAAATATGTATGCCTGAGCGACTGTGAAATCACATCCATATACACATAACATACAGGCATATATACAGAAATGAAGACATACATACACGTAGTGCCGTTCTTCCATTCACTACGCTTCAATTCAGTTTGGCTGTTTTTGGTTGAGTGAGTTGCACGGCAAAATAAGTGTGCGATGAAAGCGGTTTGCTCGCAAAAGTGGGACTGAAGATGGCGGTAGCGTGCGAGAGCAGCAGAAAAATAAGTAATTTAAATAACAAAGGCGGCAAATTCAATTTGAAAAGTTCATTGGTGATTTTTAAGTCACCTGATTGGCGGCAGCGCAGATGGACGAGGCGGCGCGAAGGACTATGGGTTCCTGAGCGAAAAAAATTCAAAAAAATAAAAATTTAAAAACTTTTTTTTTTCATATTTTTATCAATTAGCTAATTGTAAGGGTGCTATGAAAAAATGAATTTAGTTTCTTTGTGTGCTATATTGCTCTTCAGGAAAAATCTGGAATTTTGCATAATTTGATTTAAATATTCTTATTCTGTGTAAGTAGTTTTGACAATTTATATGAAAAAATTATTAAAATTATCATACAAAAGGTAAAATATAGTTCGCCCGATAACGATCTTCTTTAACAAAACACTACATATACATATACACTCTTTACAATTAGAAAGAAGTAAAATCAGCTGCCATCAGCTGCCTATTTCGGCTGCTTCAGTATTTTAAATGTCCTAATACCCTCACTGAAGCATAGAACAAAATGAGCTAGGGAAAACAATTTAGATAGGATAGAGCCAAGAAATCTCCAACAGCATACACCGTGCAAAAAAAGGACCTTTGGAAAGCAATGGGGACTATCACCGTACGTCACCTACGGGATGAACACCACAGTCATCAGACCAATGCAACCCACTGAGTCCTTGTGTATGGTGGAGGAAAGGAGAAATAACAGTAAAATAATAGGAAAAGAGCTCGTATGCCTGGGCATATAGAGGGCAGTGAGCAGCGAACCTCAGGAGCGGCTCAACATGATATTTCATTTGCAACCGCTGCATATTTCATCCATTACACGGCCGTAAAGGGCGCTCTCAGGCTCAGAGAGGGCAAAACGTGGAGGGCAACCAATTTCGCCCATGCAGAAATACTGATTGAAATAAAAGAGGCTGACGTAGAAACAAACACTGATTACATTATACCTGTTTGGGAATTCAATACGAAGATACCCATTAGGTTCCCATTAGGTAGGGTGGTATATCCATCTACACTGACGCTTCGAAGGTGAATAAGCAACCGGAGCCGATGGCTACTCGAAGGAACTGCAGATAAACTGGAGAACGACGCTATAGAGAGGGCGGATAGTCTTTAATTTAATAGTAGAGTTCAAGAGATAGCCTCTTTTTTTGTCGACGGTATTGCAGGATATAGGATCTAAAATAGTGAAATCGGGAATTGTATCGAAATGGCGCACCACTCTGGCGTCACTGAGCCGTATCAACCTCACCCAGACATAGCAATATTGAGGGAAAGGGCCGGCTGATGTAACAAGGGACCTCCTGAAACTCAATAGATCTGCAGATCTGTTGGCGAATACCAACAAGTACTAACTGCAGGGGCTGCCATGATAAGGATGAGAAGTGTTTTGGGCGATGTAGCGGAGGTGGAGCTGTTGGATCTCCTCGTCTTCATCAGGGCATAATGACTTAAAGCAACTCTGGAAAAGCAGCAATGGAAAATTATGTATCCGAATAATAGTATGGAATATTCTACATACGCCCACCTATCTGAGCTCTTAACTTCAGTTAAGCTTTTGGTGGAAATAGGCTGCTACTTTACCACTTGCTTTTGATATGTCGTATGATAATTACAATAAATTCTTTAAAATTTCTTGAATAGAGGCTTTCAGTATCACTAATAACGAGTGTTTTAATAATTTTGAAACGAAAAACATATTCACAGTATGATGTTAACGATGACATATTTAAAATAAATCACCGAAAATTTTAATGAAAATCTTTGCAGCTTCGAGCACAGTTGTTCAATAATTTAAAAGCTTTATAAAAACATTCATGTATGCACTTAAAAATTGGATGCCAAACATTTTTAAGTAAATTAATAAGTTGAGACCAACACTAAAAAAAATGTAGTTTGTTTGAAGCAGGGACGAGCTTGCTCAGGCCGTGCGACATAAGCAAGTGATAATAAATATTAGAATAAATTTTTTCCACCTCAAAAATAAATAAAATAAAAAAACAAAAATTAATAAGCAAAAAAATATATATTCAAATAATGAAATATGAAAATAAAAATTATGTGAATTAAATAAAAAGGTATAATTTTCCTATTACATACACATCTATTATTATTTCAATATTCCTAAAAAAAAAATAAAAAATAAAATATGAAAAAAAAGTTTGTTTATCTATTAAATAGCTTTATTTTTGTGCTTATAAAAAGTATATTTTTCCTCTTACATACATATCTGTTATTATTTCAACATTTTTGCTATTTTTGACAATTTGAAAAAGTAAGCAAATTTTGAGAAATTTTGGGTTTTTTCCACTAGTTTGTGATGATTTCTTTTATATATGACACAAATAAACAACCATTTTTACCGTTATTACCCGCAACTACGGAAATACACTCCTCTGAAATATGGGTTGAAAATAAGAATTTCAGTTTAACTGCAGGACCTTACACATAACACGACTACAAAATGTTATTGATCAGAAAAATGTTTTCATAGTTTTTTTTCTTACTTTGGGTAGCCACCTTTACGGCCATTTTGATTTTTCTAATTATTTAAATTCGTATCGAATGGTCCATTCGGAGATATTAAATTTTTTCCGCTTTTCATTTATTTGGAACCACTGTGCGACGTTGTGCTTGTTGGTGTGGCTGCTATTGCCCCAGTTTTGGTAAATCGTGGCAAATTTTTCGCAATCACTCCGCATTTGTATGAATAGCTTACCTTGCTTGCTTACCGTCACTTTAAGTTCATTTGGATTGAGGATGATATGCTACTATTTGAGAGAAACAAGCGATGAAGTCGAATACAAAAAACATCAAACTTTGCGAAGAATGAAGGCAGAAGAGTAATGAATAAATTAAAATAAAAAATGAAACAATTTTATTATATTTTTAATGTTTTTTTTATTTATTTTTTCTTGTAACTTTGAAAGAATGTTTTAAATGCGATTACAGCGCATATTGCTGCATTGGTGGAAAAAAGTGTGATTTTCATTTCATTTTTAAACAGTCATTTAAACGTTCACTCCCCTCTGCACAATCATTCACACGCATCAAATGGCAATCAAAAAGCATTAAATAAGTACTGTGTGTGCGCAGGCAGAGCGGTAAGCGTGGGGAATAGGAAGACATATCGTGGTATATTCAAATATCTTTGCACATACAAGTTTACATATACATATATCATTGTTTGCTGATAAATCGAAAAATTAAACCCACACGCGTTGATTGTAATCGAACCAGGTTAATGTCAAGGAAACCGATATCCGAGATGCCAAGCTATGTAGGTCGTTGTAGGCCTGTGATATGCGCACATATGTATGTATGTACACTTATACGCCTACAGATTACAGCATATTGATAGGAGTGTCAAATATGGTGACTACAGCGAGGCCATATTGATGATATGATGCTGTCAAAAGCAGTAGTTAAAAGTAATTGTGAGCTTTCTGCTTTCATTTTTTATTGCTTTTTGCCGTTTTGCATTCCCACTGGAGGTGTAAAATTAAACTTGCATTGTGATTTTAAAACAGAAATGGCATTCACAAGATATCCATGGCGATAAACCAATTGGAAGCCAAAAAATATCATGTATACGCCCTGTATTACGAAACATATTTTTAATAGTAGCTGCGCACTCTCCTCTACATTTAATCTTTGTATTTATTGTAACAAAAAAAGTAAGAAGATAAGTAAAACTTACGTTATATACATATGTATCTATTTTGTCTCATAACCAATATACATACATACATACATCTGATTTTGCTTATGGTTATATTTTTTGTCTTTTTTCTATCTAGATCCCTACCTCTACCCCTATTAGTTCTAATTTCATTTATGTTATTCTGTTTTCCTTTATCACATTTTTTATCTTTATACTCTATCGATAACAAAATCGATAGTAACATCCAATAAAACATCGATAACAAACCCGATAAAAATATCGATAACAAAACCGATTAATAATTCAAAATATCCAAAACAAAATCGATACAAATATCGATAACAAAATCAATAAAAATATCCATAAAAAAATCGATAAATATCGATAACTATCGATAACAAAAACGATAACCAAATCGATAAGTATCGATAATAAATTGATAAATATAGATATCGAGAATATCGAGAATAAACTCGATAAAAATATCCATAACAAAATCGATAAAAATATGGATAACAAAATCGATAAAAATATCCATAACAAAATCGATAAATATCGATAACAAAATCAATTAATATCGATAACCAAATCAATAAATATCGATAAAAAATCGATTACAAAAAAGATAAATATCGATAATAAAATCGATAAATATCTGTTACAAAATTGATAAAAATATCCAAAATAAAATCGATAAATATCGATAACAAAATCGATAAATATCGATAACAACATCGATAAATATCGATAACAAAATCGATAAAAATATCGATGACAAAATCGATAAAAATATCGATGACAAAATCGATAAATAATATCGCTAAGAAAATAGTTAATTACACTCCTTAATTACCCTTTTTAGAATAAATTTGAGCGTATAGAAATATTTTGAAAAGGCTTCACCTTAAAATTCAATCGATTTGTTAGGGCAAACCGTATATTCTATATTTTTAGATCTCTTCACGGGTGTAATCGGAACTAAAAAATATAGAAAAATCTAATTATACTGGCTCGATAATTCAATTTTAGAGTACTTTGAAATCAATGGATGTTGATGGCCATCGGTGAAAACTGAGATGGAACCTGAGTCCAGCTTTTTTCTCTAGGGCTGTTCAGAATATTGTTCAGATGGTCTTGGATTTTCACTTGTACTTGCATTTGCAAATTTTATGTTTTCTACCATGGCAACCATTTTCATTTATGTATTGTTGTGAATTTACAAATGCAAATGCAAGGTCACATGCACAAGATCCATGAACAGCCCTACTATCTTTGCTCCCAAAAGATGAATTTTGCCTAGTATCATTTCAGCTAAACTGAGGTTTGTCGCAAAACCGACCGAGAGCACTTCAGGAGCTTTGCTCGGTGTGGAGGAAAAGGCCCTCGAGATAATCACCCTCGGACACGTTTTTGGCCAGCGTCCGTCACCATTATGTAACTCCGAAGAAAAGAGTGGGCCTTAAGCCAGCTGTGTATAGCTGATGGGCAATATTTGGCTAAAAATCACATCTTTTACTTGTACCCTTTTTTAAATTTTATGGTTCCGGTAAAGCTCGTAGAATACAGATACAAGTATACATAAAGAAAACTTTTCTTCTTCTTACTGGGCACTACGACCGTTTGTCGATTTGGGCCGAGAAAAAAGAAATCCGGGTTTCATTTTACAAAAGCCAACGTTATTCTCAAAAATGACTCATACCTCAATATTCATTGCTTTCTTAAACCTCTATAAAAATCAAACTTTTTTATGTACTATAATTTCTCGATACCTTCCTTCGAAATAAGCGGTAGTTAATGCGATTATCTCTTTCATTGTTAAAGGCACGTATGCTGTTCTCAAGAAAAATCACAAGAAATATTTTTCAGGAATAGATACTTTGCGGTTGCTGTAAATTTTCTTGGAGGAATAACTATACGGGCAGTTTTTTTCTTAAGAGCTGCATACTGAGTTAGGAAATTTTGTTAGAAGAAATAACGGTTACCAGTGACAGATAAAGAGTATAAAAGTTACGCATACGTCCTGAGTTACAAAAATTCCTTATGGTTTCGTACGAATTATTCTGAAGCGGTTATTACTTATTGGCATGGATGCAATTTTTTCAAAAAGTAGTTTCAACATGTCCAAGAACTATTTGCACAAAATTCCTTAAACTTCCTTAAACTACATGCAATACAGAGCATAACACCCACAGACTTCCATGGCGTATACGTAACGCCAGCGAATTTGCGAAACCAAAATGGCATCATTGAAATTTCCGCAAATTCCACCACCACAGCTCATCGAAAAATTGTTGGCTACAGAGCGCGCATAAGCGCAATTCAAAATATCTCCAACAATTGCGTGAAACTGAAGTGCTACGAAACAAACACACTCATACGTAGCATTTATCTACATACATATGTATATATTTAGGTATCTATTGGAAAATATGCACAGACATGCATATGAGCAAACATTTCAATGTGAATGTCTGTCTGATTGGTGATGTGCTAGAATAGATAGACCTGCCAAATACATTTTACTCTAACTACACTGAATGTACATACATACATACACATATTCAAACAGTTGAATTTATGCGTATGTGTATATATGTATGTATACATCTGTACGTTCAATGCTCATTGCGTATTGTTTATGGCATATTCCATTTCGCTAATGGCAACCAGTTGATCACTCACAACACAAAACACAAAGTGCCATTAATCATAGTACAAATGTGGGGCAGGTGTTATGGAGGAAAAGGTTAAAAAATCAGTGAAGCAGACAGGTCGTAATAGGCGACGCGCCGTAGCAAAGTATCGTAATATTTTAAGCATTTGTATTCATTTATTTTACATTTTTTTTATTATTATTTATGAGCACATAAAAATCCAAACAGTTAGTTGCACGATTTGTGTTTGTGCATTGGGGTGGTTAAAAACTGCTTCAATGGGTTTCAAGAAGAAGTGACTTTAATATTCAATATTAATAATTTTATTAAAGGCCAGTGAAATTTCTGCTGAAAAATATAAAAAGTTAGCTGAAAAGATATGTGAATCTCCATAAAGGCAGTTATGTTTAACTTCTATCACATCTGACCATATTCTGCATGCGAGCTAATGCATGCACCTCATCAGCTCCTCGCCGCTGTACTTGAATAGCTCGGCTGGCAGGCCATCAGCTCCAGCAGCTTAGTCAGTAGAGTAGGACAGCTACTCCATCATCATCGAGTGGGGTCTCGGGTTCGTCTTCTTCAGTACTTTCAGTGCTGCTACCATTCAGTAGGTTGTAAAAGCGTTCCCTCCACAATTTAAGTACATTCACTAGGTAGCCATTGTTGTTCTTGCAGGAGCTCGCCCCGGTCTTGAAACCTTCCGGTAGAATTTTCGGGCGTTCTTCCTGTCCGCCAGTATATCAAGCTCCTCGCTGAAATCCAACTACTTCTTTGGCGGTGGTACTTAATGATCGGGAAATGCGGTTCCACTGCTCGCTTATGTTGTTGAAGAGTGTTCTCAGAGAGCAGGTGTGTGAGTCGAGTGGGGAATAAATTGGCCGTCTGTTATGATTGCAGCTTTTCGACGTTAAGCTTTCCTTGCATTGTTGGGCGCACATTTTTTGCTGCACAGAGGCGGGTGCTAATCTTCGAAAAATATTGATTTTCAAGGATTTTACACCATTTCTACGAAAAGTTGTTTTTTCCCATATAAAATACATGGCAAACTTTGAACGCTGTGAGCACTCCCTAAATATTTTTTTATTTCAAAATAAAAAAATAGGGGTATATTTGTTTTCGGTATGGAACAATCCTAGGGGGTGGCGGAATGACAAAAAAACCGACCTTATTTTTTACCACCACTTTAGTGACCATATTTATGAAAGCCGAATACGGAAAAAAAATATTTTGCAAATTTTTTCCACCCTGTTTTCCTTGAAAGAGTATCCTTATAGTAACATCACAAACTTGTAGTTAAATTTTAGTATCAGAAAGTAAAGTCGGTAAGGCTTACCACTTATTTTTGGCATTTTTTTTTTTTTTTTTTGTTGACAGTGTTACGCTTTTTTTCATACAAATTATGTATGTTCGGCCTTCTTTTTTGAATCAATTTTAATGAGTTACAAAACTGCAAACCAAATTTTTTTTCTAAAGATTCTAATTAAAAAGTTTGAAATTTTGGAGAAACATTGCAGAATTAATTTTTATAGTTTTTAGCTTTACTTTAATAAAATAAATAATAAACATTAAATAAACTAAAGAAAAATAGCCATAACTTACTAAAATGGCGGGTCCTAATTTCTACTTTGGTCACTGTATGTATTCTTCGATTCGAATCACAGGCATTCAGATTAGAAAATAATAACTGTTTATAAAGAAAATTACCATTATATACCAAAATCACTTAAAACTCGTTCATAGGCAAGCCATTTTAATGAGCTGTTAAGGCTTCGGAGCGCCGAATACGGGACAAAAACACATACCAAACCCAGATTTGCTCCTTCTCACATTGCACAGAGGGCCAGAAGGCAATCAAAAACGGCCAGAAGGCATTCAAAAACGGCAAAAGGTCAATTTTAGATTTTTAATTTTTGATGCTAATAGCCAAAATATACAGTATTTGTGGTAACGTTTAGTAAAATATTATAGCAATTGCCTCAATATTGTGATCACAATTTCATTTTCATTAAAATAGTTGCATTTGAAAAAAAAAGTCCGGTGTAAAGTAAAATTCAATATTTCTTTCCAATTTTCCTTTTGTCTTTAGTTTCTTATTAATAAGATGCAGAAAAATAAACAAATAAAAAACAATTCAAAATAGCCTCTTTGTTAAATGATTCGACATCTTTTTATTGAGTTAGGCGTTAATATTTATGACTTGTGCTCGCTGTCGATTTGCAGTATTCCTGTGTACCATCTCACATCACAAAAACAAAACATGAAATCTATTTTGCATTAAATGTACTTTGAGATAAATTTGCTCTATTTTGGACATTTTGACATTTTTTTTATTTTATTCATCTTCTTCACCGGCGCTGAAATTTAAATTTTTTTTTTCTGAGAGAAGCATCCAACAACCTTAATTTAATGAAATAAAAAAAAAATTCTTTAAAAATAAAAAATAAATAAAGAAAAACGAATAAAATACAAAAGCGAAGCCTGAATTCATAATTGGTAAAAAAAAAATAAAAAAAATTAAAAATAAATAAAAAAATACAAAAAAAAAATAAAAGAGCGAATTCTTTATTCGTAATTCGTAAAAATATATAATATATGAAAAATCAAAAAAATATAACATACAAAAAAAAAATATAACAGTGAAATCTACATTCGTAGTTGGTAAAAAAAATAAGTGTCGTAGTATAGTCTTCTCCTCGAGGGCTTCAGAAACTACATTTTTTATTGTCCCCCATATTGGATCCACCATTTTGAATTTTTAAAATCTAACTTCAGATTCGTAATCACAGACCCCGAAAATCCCCTGTAGCAAGTTTTAAGCCATTCCGATAAGATTTCGAATATTGGCCACTATTTATGGTTTGCTGGCCCATAGTGCATTGTAAAGATCTTTTGCAATACCTATCGCTTTTCTTTCCAGATAAATTTACACATTTGGCATGCTCGTCGCTTAGCTTCTGACGCAATAGATTTCTACCGGCAACTAAGCGCCAATGTCGGAGTTAAAGTTTTCCCCGACGAGCAATAAAAAATGAGCTGCTAAACAAGGACATGTACACATGTACATATGTGTGCACACATATACATATACATATAAGTGTATAAGTACAGTAACAAAGTAACACGCACAGAGGCTCATGTTCTAATGTATGTAGTTAACTTCGCATACGACTAGCAGTATATGAGCGCCTTTATATGAGTATATTTTTATGTGCATCTACATTGTATAATAAACGCTGGTACTTAAGTAAGTAAGTAGAGTTTTCCTAGCGCCTGACTGCTTCTTTTCCACGGCCAGCATATTTACCTAAGCTTAACAAGCATTACACGGATAAAAGTATGTCTTTGTCTATTTAAATACAGGAGAGTGTGTGTGTGTGTGTGTGGGCGTTTGAAAATATTCGTAGCAAGTGATTTTCGATGTGCTATTTGGTAGGCAATTTCTACCTAAGATTCTTAAATTGCTCAGCGGGCGTGAATTTTAAACATCTTATGCTTCTATAAAATACGTACGTATGTATCCATATATAGGTTTTCCTACTTTTCTAGCGCTTATTCTTATTTTCCTACACACATTCGTTTAGTCGATTGTTCAATTTATGTATGTATGTATGTATTTATGTACATATTTGCCGTTAAAAATTTTCAATGCGATTTCTTTATTTCACATTTAGTTCCACCTACGCTCGCCCCCCTCCCCATCTATGCCTTACATCGCAATTGCCTGCAATGCGTTATTGTTGTTGCCACTCAAAAGTTAGCGCTGCCACTAGTTTTCGATATACATACATTTTTTTCTTCTATTTTGTGTTTGCTCCAGTTTTCTCGTTTTTCTTTTCAGTATCCGCTTAAGTTGTGCAAATATTTGCAATGCCATTGATTTGGCACTTATATGTCGGCTCAACTTTTCGCTTGCTCATTCCGCGCTGCCTGCCTCGGCTCCGCTCGCTTACACGCGTTCACTGAGTTTTTATTTAATACATATAAATGGCTAGAGGATTTTTTTCTTTGTACTTTTGAATTGCTTTCATGCGCCTTTTTACTTTGCATGCATACACATTTGTACACACGCGGCGCTAACAATCGCATAAAAAGTGAAATAAATTGGAAAATATCGCATTTCGAACGTAAACTCTAAGAATTTGCAAGGACCCACCAACCAATATACAAACATGCATGCAAACATATGCCCATACATATATACAAATGTAGATATGTACATATATACAACGTAAACACGGCGCAAGCCAAAAGTATACAAATAAGCAAACGCCCACAAAACACTTCTCAGATTCCGCATAATTTTTCCTTTTTTTTCTTCGCAATTGGTATTGCCACTTTATGTGTTTGTGCCGGTATTTGCGCCGGTATTTGTGCACAAGCATCTACGCTGTTGCTTTTGAATAGGCAAACATTTGGTTTGTAAGTGTGCAACTATTTCGAGTGCCATTGCAAGAAAATACTCGGAAAAAATTAAGTAGATTTTGCCAATATTTACAATGCCTATTTGATATTTCACACAAGTGTCTACTTTAGCTCTTATATGTAGTTATGTAGTACATATAAATATGATTTAAAAAATACGTTCTTAACATTTATTTACTTAATAATATTTGTATTTTTCCTTCATGTCTTTGCAGGTAAGTTTCTTCTAACTGTGACTGATTTCGTTACACGGTGACAGGTACGATGGATTTATTTGAAAAAATATAGATCGCATTTTGGGCTTTGGTACATTTTAAAGGGCTAGTTTTAAGTGGAAGTACTTTTAAAATAATGCTCTTAATTAAAAAAAAAAATATTTTTTGGTTCTCCAAACGTAGTACGAGTATGAAATATTTTAAAGAATTTGTACTTAGTCAAATTTCGCGAATGAACACAAACGCTCCAGTCCTTATAGTATTCAACTCGGAAACCGCTGGTGTTAGTAGAGAAACGGCGTGTTCTCTCCAGCTGTAGGAAGCCAGGTGTGAAGAAGGACTTGGCTTTACGTAGCCGGCTTGCCATTTTGAACTAGACTTAGGCGGTTATAGCAAAACACAGAAAGGAGGCAAAATCCCGAACACAAAATTTTGAATACGATTTTTGCTCATTATTGCAAAACACTATTCTGATATACTATATAAGTGGCTTTCATTTTTTTCAATTCATTCTAGATTTCTACAATTTCACAGTTCTTTATTTTATACGTCGATACTGATATTTTTTCAATTATTGGAATATTTTAGACCATATTTCGTTGAAGAATTCCAGAGTACGCACTTATTTTACAGCATCTGACAAAGTATGCAACCAATGGCAGATCTGTGACTTAATTATATCCAAAAATGACACAGCTACACTCCCAGTCATTTGAATAACACACCTATTTGATCCTTTTGTTTGTTTAATATTCATTATTTTTTTTTTATAAGCGTAGCATATTCTACGTGTAATTCCGATTTCAAAATTGTATACAAATTTAAAAAACATGTCAACAAAGATTCAAAGAACAAGGAACAAAGAGTTCACGTATAAGTTCCTAAGGAGTGGCGAGAGCACGTCACCCTGCGGAGTGTCACATACGTATTTAGAAGCCGAGTTCTCACCGCCGTTTGCCGTTATCACCCTGCACAAGAGCATTTGCCTCATAAACTCCGCCAGAGAATTGTCCACCGCTGGTCCCTTCAAGGCCTGTATTATGACCTCTGAATATATATTCTTAAAAGCTCCCTTTATTTCTAGAAAGGCTACAATATAGTAGTCCTTTTAACTAAAGGAATTGGCTTTCCGATAGGCATGTTGATTGTTAGACAGTAGTCAATGGTGAAAGATAGGTAACTACTAACTATTCTTTCGTGGGATTTAAGAATCCAGGACGCAAGGTTAATAGGTCTGAGATCTTTTGGTTTTATATGTGAAGCCTTACCGGCGTTATGAATAACAGGACAGATCAACACGCTGTCAGTGTGTAATTTAGGATAAAATAGTCCATGAAGAAGAGAGGATATAATCCATCAAGCCCCAACGCTTTATATGCGTTAGGGCATTGTATCGCCGAAGCAATCCCCTCCCTTGTGATACGCCTGAGGATTCCAACTCGGATCTCTCGAATTGCGCATAAGGACCTTTGAACATTACTCCCAACCAACCACAAGCGCGCATAGGTTTTATGTATTGTGTGGATATAATATCCGTGCAAACGCATTTAAAATTTATATGCGCATACATTTTAAGTACTAGTTATGCTTTTCGAATATTATTGACCATATAATCCACTCATTAATTGGCAGGCATTTTTACGTTAAGTACTCTTAATGACTTTCTATCCCTTTTAATAACAATAGAATTTACTAAGCGCTAATTATAGTATTTTTTGTCGATTTTGAGTATTTTGGACCTGTGGATGTGAAAATTTGATTGCATAGAAAAAATACGCCACTTGTATTTACATATTTACCTTTGATCATACATATGTACGCCTATCAATATGGGAAAATCACTATGTGGCTAACACTTCGCGATGTGGTTTGAAATACTAATTTGTGATAAATGTTTACAGATATATATATTTATCTATGTATAATGTATGTATGTATGCAAATGAATACACGCAAATAGATACTAACACATGTACAACTAAACACGCATACATGTGGAATTAAACAAAAAAAAAACAGAAATATTTACACGCTATTTGTGAAAAAGTGCTACCACCACAAATGTCAACATGATAATTAAATGAATTATGCGTCGATGGAATGGGGCGGGGAGGCGCACAACGCCAACAGAAACTGAGCACTCATACGCCCCGTCGCACGTAACCACACAACAAGCATTTAATTAGTTATTGACAATGAATCGGGCGGGTGGGTGAAAGATGAAATATATTTACATATCTAAAAAAAAAATGAGGGCGTAAATACATAATTCACTTACATGGAACCACCATGTCAACACAATTGAGCGCACGAGTTAGAATGTCGAACGCAAACTAATAACTAAAAATAATTATTTGAATATTTATAAACGCAGTTAAGTGAACATACATACAAACACACATGCGCACGCGCACATATCTATGTACATACAAATCCAGAATGCCCATAATCACAAAATAGTGTGCGGATATGTATGTTAGTAACATAATTTCGTTAATTTTATATGCCACAAAAGCCATAAACTAAACAGACACCTAATCACACATTTACGCATTTGCTGACATGCATACACATATATGTGTGTGTGTACATTAGGCATATGGGTTTTTTCTAAAAAAACAACTAAAATTTTTGTTAAAAATTTGTTAAAAAAAAAGTAACAGCAAGCAGCTCCCACAACAAAAAATTGCATTTGGAATTGGGAGAAGAGTGTTTTGACGTAGAATACGTCTTACCTTAAGGTATGGGGGCTATGTTCAAATGTTGTAGTTGTAATTTTTAGAGCTTCACAAAAACGCTTATTGCACGAGAACTAATAAAGCGATTTCAAAGAAAAGTGTGGCGTTTCAAAGATAAAATTCCAAACCTGTCGACAGATTCATTCCAATAACCAATTCGGTTTCTGTCGTAAAAACAACGGTAAACATTGCCTTATTTTGGGGTCAATTTTGAGCCTTTAAAGTGCTCTAGCAACTTATTGTTGGCATATATAACTTTCATTTTCGGGATATAGG
>NW_016169290.1:0-17697 GCF_001687245.7 Rhagoletis zephyria
CACATGAAATTTTGACACACCCAAAATTGAAGTATAAAATAAATAGATATAGAATATATCCTTCCTTATTATATATTTCTTAGCTTTTCTACATTCTGAGAAGTTTAGAGAATGAAGTCTAATAANACATGAAATTTTGACACACCCAAAATTGAAGTATAAAATAAATAGATATAGAATATATCCTTCCTTATTATATATTTCTTAGCTTTTCTACATTCTGAGAAGTTTAGAGAATGAAGTCTAATAATCTTTTTTGGTCAACTATGATGTTTGATTTCATTTTTTGCAATCATTAGTTCATTTCGCTTAAGGAGTCACAATGCCCATACCGGCTGTACCGATTTTTTTGAAATTTCGGACACAAATTTTACAAGAATGGTTATAGGCTAAATCAAAAGCGATATCTAAAGGGCGTGTGGAACCTCCCATACAAATCGAATTTTTCATAGTGTATATCTCTGGAATTTGTGGTAGAGTCCTGGAACTTTGCATGGATATATGTATGGATTTATTGGAAAATGCGGCGTGCCACCGTAGAACTTGGAATAGAGGTATATGTACAGAAAAACGGGCGCGACACCTTCTGGAAAGTAACATGATCACAGGGTGTATCCCGAGAACCATTTTAAGCTAAACCTTCAGGGATTACATTCTTGCCAAGACCCATAGGCATAAGCTGAAATTGCGTCGCAAGTTTTGTTTTTGTTGTTTGTTTTCGTCGCTACTGAATTCTATAAACTGTCAGCTTTCACACAATTTAAAATGTACATGTAAGAACTAAATATTTTTAAATCGACAAAAAATTAATAAGAAAATTTGAAGGATTTTAGATATTGGGTATGGTAGCACGACATGTCACAATCTGCTTAATTGTCAGGTTGTTAATATGGCGACGAAAAAGTGACAATGGAACTACCTTGTTTTTTGTATCAGGGATCAGAATAGAATAAAATTTGTAACCGAACGGAAAACTTCAATTTTCATTTAAAAAATTCGGATTTAATAAGTTATATAAAATTAATAGAGGTATGTACATTAGACTGCATCTCTCCCCATACAAAGAAAAATCGGCACTATTTTTCTATTACAATTATAAAATCTATTATATTTTAAGACGTCCACCAAAATATTTCCGAAAAATATTAAGATGTGAGCTGGACCGATTTGAAAATACCTCCAAAAATGGAGTTTTTCATGAATAAAAATAGTTTCTTAAAGTTGTTTTTTGAAAAAATCCCCTCAAATGACAAAACGGTTTAAGCTTAAAATAGTTGAATAAAAATATTTTAAAAAAATTAAAAAAAATGTTTAACGGAATCGTAATGTTGAGATTTTTGATGCTGTTTTTTAACTTTTTTCAAAGATTGGTATAGGAAAAACTTGAATAACTGAACCTGAACTCTTCCGATTTAGACTTAAGAGGTGTCATTGGAAAGGTATTTTCTCACCCTTTTTGTTTCTTTGATAATAAACTCATTAAAAGGATGAAAGAGAAAGGTTGGANAAACGCTACACCCTCTTGTGCGAACTCATTTGTATACATTTACCATAGATCTTCTCACCGAATTTCAAAGTCATGTGAGTTAGGGGTCCGAAGATGTGAGATTTCACGGCTATGGAATGTGCCGTGGCACCTTGTGCAAACTCACTAATATTTACATCGCTATAAGCGCCTTCTTTACTTATGTCTTCTCATTAAATTTCGAAGTCATGTGAATTATCGTTCCTAAGTTATAGCTGATTAAAATTTTACGCCTGTAAGATGTTCCACGCCCCGTTTTACAAACTTATTATATATATGGATACTTTACTTTAAACATCTATCATAGATCTGTCTTCACGCCAAATTTAAAAGTCGTGTGACTTACAGTTCCGAAGTTATTGCAGATTAAAAGTTTCACGCCTATGGGAGGTGCCTCGCCACCTTGTACAAACTTATTCATATATACCCTACTATAAGTGCCAACCATGGATACGTCTTCATACCAAATTTCAAATTCATGTGACGTAAGATTTCGAAGTTATGGCTGATTAAAAATTTCACACCCATAGGAAGTGCCACGCCTCTTTTACAAAAGTATGGGTGATTTCCAAAACGTCAAAATACAAAGCATCAGTCTCTTTTATTTCTAGACCTCAGTAGATTTTAATGCCAAATGTGCGCAACCACGGTTCGATGCTAGTTTTCTACTAGGTTGCGCAAGTTAGGCTTTTTCTTCTAGTGTGGTTTAGAAATAGAAGAAACTGGTGCTTTGTATTTTGACGTTTTGGAAAACACCCAATATCTACTTTACTATAAGCATCTATCATAGATATGTATGTGAACACACCAAATGTCAAAGTCATGTGACTTACGGTTTCGAAGTTATAGCTGATTAAAAATGTCACGCCTATGGCAGGTGCCTCGCCCCCTTATCAGATCCCATTTTTTTATACCCTAGGTTACGTCCGAGGTCACTTTCTATACACCAGTTAAAGCCCCATGAAAATCCATTCCGGAGATTAGTGAGTTCAAACAGACAAACAATTTACAGTTTTATTATAGTATAAAAGATAGAAGAGAGATAGATACCTACCGATTATGTTTTGACTTACGGATTCTTAGAAACACACCACTCTTGTAAGACACAAAACTCCGCGAGAAACGTTTAACTTCGTATGGATCTATGTTCAAGACCGTTTTCAATATGTACGAACGTTACTAATTACTCACCCCTATTCTGCAACTCTTTCGTATTCGGATTTTGCTACGAATCGTAGAAATAGTATGCTGCAATCCGAATTGTATTTTCGAACTTTCGAAATTCGTAACAATGGCATGCCTAAAAACGAACGAGTAATCCTTTTTGCGTAATTTTGTACGAAAACAATTCTGTGTCGGAGGCGAGATAAAAGATGTAAATCGATGTGTGTTTGCAGGAAATATTAGTGGTGTTCTTCTAAGCAGATAAATATGCCTTTCGCATATACGTATATTTTTATCCACTGCTTTATATAAACGAACAAAAAATAATCTTTGTTGCCCTTATCGAGGAACTTGGGTCCGGTTTAGTTATTTGTACATTGATTTTCGGTTGTTGTGTCCAAACGCACAACCCGAATCCAAAAACTTTAATATACACGTGTAATAAAAAGATTAAACTTTTATTTAAAACAAATGTTTCAAATTCCCGAGCACTAGTTTATTAATAATTCGGTTTGCACTATGCACTTTTTTTGTAAATTGCGATGTGGGTTCTGCGCAAAAATACAGTGGATGATGTAGCCCGAGTTATATGCATAAGAAACGTTGTATACCTTTAACATGCCGAAGCCCCTCTTCTCCGGCAACACAGAAGGATAATTCTACTTAGTAAGGGTTATATTCCCTAAGCGCGGCCGAAGGCAGAAGTAAGCGCAGTAGGTGGTGGAAAGTACATGTTTTCAATGGCTTGGAAGAAGCTGTTATTGCATTAACTGGATTGAGAACCAGTTCTTCAGGCATAGGAGCAGTTCTGGCTTGTGGTTCAACAATTCAACCGGAAGCTGGCATAGATGCGTTCATGGTTACTATGCCCGACAGCTCCGCATATCTTTGTGAAATCATTCCCATAGCGCGCTCTTATTCCGCTGCTATAATTGCAAATGCAATAGAATCCATAGTTTCCTTCAAAATATATAAAGTCAAACAATTTTACTATAAATAAGCACGTCATGAGTGGTTTTTTAATTCTCCACTTGGTATTCCTTCATTCAGCTATCTTCGAAAGACAACTGATAGCTGGCAATGCTGCACGTGTTTCCGCATGGGTTGCAGCATGTGGATTTTTCGTTTTTCGTAGCGTAGCTACGAATTACGAATTACGAAAATTCGGGTTCTAGAATAAGGGGGACTATTTCAGTTGAAAAAAATATCAATAACGAAAAATAAACACTGGCATATGTTGATGCCGTTGAAAAGCAAAATTGTATTCAAAAGAATTTGGTGCAAAGTAAATTTTGTTTGCAAAAATTGGTATATCTTTTTTGTCCACATTCCAGTTTTGATAAAATATAGCCTATGTTACGTCCGAGGTCACTGTCTAGATACCAGTTAAAGCCCCATGAAAATCCATTCAGTAGTTCCGGAGATTGGTGAGTTCAAACAGAAAAAGAATCTACAGTTTTATTATAGTATAGATTTTGTAATCCTGGGGGAAAAACCGCAACTTTTTTGGTGATGCAGTCTAATGTACATACATACATACATACATAAAATATGAAGTTACAAAAAAAAAGATGCTTTTATTATTGCACTCGTTTTTACCAACTTTTTAAAAAGAGGTGCGTATGTTGTCTCGAATTCTATTTGCTATGGAAGGATAAGCTTTGTTCTTTCCCCCCTCCTGACGGCTTTCAAAATATAATTCATTTGCGATCAAATCTTCCACTCTGTAGTAAATGCAAATGTTGTGGAGTGCTCAAACAACGTTTATAATTTCACTGGCTTTGAGCGGTGAGCAATACAGTTCATGATGAATTTATGACTCTTCACTCAACTGAAAAATATCAAACATGTTCCTAAATCTCCGCCTTTCAACTTCCGCATCAGCAATCTGGGACTCGTTCTCCTCTTCAAGCAATAACGCCGCGGCTATGGATTTCATTTATGTTTCCACTAAATTAAGAGCAAACGAAATTTTATTTTTAAATTACAGTGATGCTAGATATATTTAGTTATTTTAAAATATTTACAAACTTTAACTTCATAAGCTGCTATAGTTTGGTGACAAATATTTCATTGTTTTGTTTCGATTTCACACATTCCTAGGCAAAGAGCTGATTTCGAAATATGTTTTCTCTCTTCCTCTTTCGATTCGATCGTAACGCAGAATACCTAAGTTCGATTCTTGCGGAGCGGAATGCGGGAACGTAATCGAAATGCAGAATATGGCTGAATAAATTGCGACGAATAAGTTTCAACTAAAGGAATAAAACAACTAACAACTAATAGCGTAATGTGTAAAGTAAATATAAACATAAAAATGAAGATATTAAGTGGCTGCTTTAAGGCAGAATAAGAGTAATCAGTGTACGTATATTTCGGAAATTTGCAACAAATACCATATTTCCAACCGACATTATTGTTAAATTAGTGCACAGATTTAGTAAATTAAATGTTTGCAATAAAGCGTGAACTGTTGTCTACAAGTGTGTGTAAAAGGTTTTGTAAAAATTCACAAAGAGCACCCAAAAGGAGGTCTGTCCTTTCCCTAACTTTTGTGTTGGGCATTATTCAAGGAACTGTTGACTGTCCTTACCTCTTAGAACGTATTCACTTTAATGTTCCGCAAAGATCCCTCCGGTTCTGCTATACGTTTTATTGTAGTAATTGTAAAACGAATTACGCTCGGAATGCGCCCCTCTACCGAGCTGCTAATGAATTCAATAGCTCTGATCCAATACTTTTCGTCCAAAATCCTGTAAAAATGTCAAACAGCAAAATTACTCTCTGAAGTGAGAGTAAAAAGTGAGTAGCAACAAAAAGTAACGGGAACAAAAAAAGCATTTTTCCTGTAAAAACGTCAACCAGTGATCAGTTGACACTTTTCATGATTTTACCAGAAGAAAAAGTTCAGGTAAAATCTTGCAACTGTAGGCGTTTTATATGTACACGTCTGTCCGCTTTGATGCTCAGATGGATTATGATTATTGCATGGCCAGTGTTACCTGACCGTCATTCTTTTACAAATATTGTTGACTGACCAGGTTTGCCAGACTGTTATAAATAGTTATTCTAATACAATATGTGGATATAATCTACTACAGCTCGGCCAACCTGACCAAGGTGATCGGCCTCGATCACATTATCCGAGTGTTCATATCTAGTGTATGTACAGGCTAATATCGATAGTAATTACTGATGGTCAAGTGTCGCTTTGTTTGGTTTTCCATTTTCTCATATTACAGGCTTCGATTACGCCGTCATACGGAATTTGTGTTATTTGCCCATTCTCTATATCTCTTACTACATAACGATCGTTTGGAAGCTTTTTGTGAACCACGTAGGGACCTTTGAATTTTGGCAGAAGTTTTTTGTTGACCTCCACCGTTGTATCAACGTTCTTAATTACCACGAAGTCTCCTAACTCAAAATTGTTTACCCTGCTTCTTTTCTGCTCGTTTCGCTATAAGTTGCAGTTTTGAACCCTCTGAATGCATTCTTCTGCGTTGCTTCGTATAGTCTTCAAATCCCTCCCCCCGGTGTCAGCAATGTGCTCGTCCAGGTATTCTGAAAGCTTATCTACAGATTCACCTCTTTGATTTACACCGTAGAGGGCTTGACTGGGCGTTGTGCCTATCGATCTATTTATTGTATTATTAAGTGCAAATTCGATTTTCCCTAACTGCTTTACCCAATCACTGTGAGCTACCGGTTCGCTTAATTTTGCTAACATACCCACTAAACTTCGGTTCACTCTTTCTGCCTGTCCATTTGCTTGTGGGGAGTGCACTGCCACCTTTACATGAGTTATGTTTTTATCGCACAGATATTGCTTAAATTCTTTGGAAGTGAAACAACTGCCTCTATCTGTAATACATCTGTGTGGACGACTGTAGTATTCAAAATATTTATTTAAAGCCGCTGTTACTTCTTTTGTGCTAGTTGTTAATACCGGGTATAACTTGACATATTTGGTGAATGCATCTATTATCACTAAAATATGTTTTCTTTTTGATTGTAAAGACGGAAGGGGTCCTAAGTGGTCGAGATGGATCGTGTGAAAAGGTTTTGGTTCTTTTGGTATGTTATACAGATTGCTGTTATTAGTTTTCTTAGGAGCTGAATACATTATGCATCTTATGCAATTCTTTGTGTGATTGCTAATTTTATCCTTCATGTGAGGAAACCAGTAATTCGCTTTTATTTTTTGGTAACATTTATCTACGCCTTGGTGTCCTAACTGTTCGTGTAATAATCTTATTAATTCCTTTTCAAGCTCTTTAGGGACGAATAATAATAAACGACCTTTTTGTTTTCTAAACACTACACCGTTTTCCATTGCAAAATTTTTCATTTCTTCTTTCTCTAATCGCTCCTTTAACTCTATTATGTGTTCATCCCTGCTCTGCATAACTTGCAACTGGAAGTCCAAGTCTTCACTATCTATCGCAGCTACGACTTTACCGTAATCAACTTCACTTCTGCTGAGTGCATCTACATGCTGCATTTTTACTCCCGCTCTATGGGATATTGTGTAGTCGTAGTTTTCGAGCTCCAATGCCCATCTCGCGATTCTACTGTTAACCAACTTTTTATTAAGGGTTTGCGCTAACGAATTGCAGTCAGTAACTATTTTAAATTTTAAACCTTCTAAGTAAACTCTGAATCGGCGTAGTGCGTAAATGACTGCTAGTGTTTCTAGCTCAAAACTGTGATATCTACTCTCCGCGTCTGTTGTTCTCTTTGAGAAGTAAGCTACTGGATGGAAGTTATTATCTTCTTGCTTCTGAAGTAGTATTGCACCGAAACCGTAAGAACTCGCGTCACAATGCAATTCTGTCTCTTTTTTATAACTATAGATTGCTAGTACTGGCGCTGACATTAATTTACGTTTCAGATTTTCAAAAGAGTTAACACATTTTTCTGTAAATATAAACTTGGCGTCCTTTCTTAGAAGTTCATATAAAGGACGAGCTAAAAGCGAAAAGGATTGAACAAATTTTCGGAAATATGAACACAATCCTACAAATGATTGCAGCTCACGTTGATTTCGAGGCATTGGGAAATTCATTATAGCACTAATGTGGTTCCCTGAAGGTCGTACCCCTCTGTCCGTCACCCTGTATCCTAGATATTCTACCTCGTTGTATGCAAATTTGCATTTACTTAATTTTACTCGGAGGCCGTATTGAGTCAATCGTTGCAAAACTCTACGTACTAAGCTATAATGCGCATCTACTGTTTTATTCGCGTTATTTAAATCATCCATGTATATAATAATTTCATTGTTATCGATAAAATCCCTAAAAATTGTTGTTATAAATCTTTGGAATATAGCCGGCCCATTTTTTAACCCAAACGGCATTCTTAAAAATTCATATTGCCCGTTCGGGATAACAAAGGACGTATACTTTACAGATTCACTGGCCATTTTTACATGGTAAAACCCTGACTCTAGATCAATGACAGTAAAAATCTTGTTATCTCCTAGGTATTCCAAGCAGTCCTCAATAAGAGGAAGCGGATAGTTATCCCTTGCAATCATTTTATTAAGGTTCCTATAGTCTATACACATCCGGGTCGCTCCCGATTTTTTTTTCGTAAGTACAATTGGTGACGCGTAGGGTGAATTACTGTGTCTAATGATGCCCTTCTTTAATAACTCGTCAATAATTCCATTAACTTCTTGTTTTTCCCCAAATGAAAGCCGCCGTGCTTTACAAAAGGTTGGCGTGTTTGATGTTAACACTATTTTTGCTTCATAATTGGTCTCTGGGAAATCTGTAATCTGTTTCTCTACGTAAGTGCATTCAACCATTTTTCTAAATTTATCTATCCAAACTGAAGGTAGCTTAGGGTTAACATCAACATCTAGCTTGCAATCTATATCAATATTACAAATTTCACTAAATGCTAATTGGGTTGTTAAAGTTTCCGAATTGCAATCCACACCATTTTTCTGCTTACCAATAGGTTTTGTATCTTGCTCCTCTACATTTCCTTCAACATTATCAACAATCCAATTATTTTTAATGCCAAAATTCACTTCATTGATTTTATTATTTCTTTTTACGTACAAAAATATTTTATGTTTATTTAAAAAGTCTCTACCGAGTAACAATGGAAATGGGAGCCATTCGTCTGGCAATATATAAATTAAAAGGGGTTTTATGATATTTTTGTATTTCGTTAGAACAAAAATTTTTTCTTCAGGTTTGATTAAAGTGCCTCCTAGGCTTCGAAATCGCGGTATAACTTTGTGCTTGACTATTTGGTGTGGATTCACATCTCGCACCAACGATCGCCGTATAAAACTATTTGGGCTGCCCGTATCAAATAAAGAAATAATATTTTCAAAACGTATTTTTGGAAAACAGATATCTAAAGCGACACTTACCATGCTCTTAAAGTGCACCTCCTCATACTGATCATCCGCTGCGTCGACCATCGCCACTGTCTTCTTAGGGCAATTTTTGTATACGTGATCCAGTTTGCCGCACTTGAAACACGAGCCCTGCATACGCTTCGCCTCCTTGCAATCTTTCGCGAAATGCCCGTAGCCAGAGCAGTTGAAGCATCTCATGGTGGGTTTGTCGCTCGATGAATTCAACGTATTACGACCTGAAGGTTTCTGGATCATTTTCTCATACTTTGGAAGCAGCGCCTTAAGAGCTTCCACCGTCGTTACGCCACTGAATATTAAGCAATTCCCGGAATTGTCACGTAAGCCATCTATGATGAACTCAATAAGTTCAGCTTCATCTATCGGTGCCGCTTTGCTATCTCCTGCATCGATAGCACATAATGCGTTAGGCTTTCCGTTTTGCGCCAAACGCGGGATTCCAGTTTCTTAAAAACATCTTTGACGCTAGTTGGCCTCTTAAATTCCTTGTATAGGCACTGTTTCATGTCGCCCCATGATTGTACGTCCACCATTTTCATTAAGAGATGTGCGCTGCCCGTCAGCATGCGGCGTGCTAACAAGAGCTTTGACTTCTCGTCACAGCCGTAGCACTTCATCACGTATTCGAAATCATGGGTCCACTTTTGAACATCTATGCCTTCGTCTCCACTAAATTTTTGAATTGCACCCTCAATATCGCTGAAGTTTACCGAGAATTTCGGTGTTGGATTTACATCCTCGAGTGCCCTGATTTCTTTCTGAAGCTTCAGTATACGTAGGCGTCTGTGGAGCTGCTCTTCAAGTTCCGTTAGCTCGTTACTTACGGTGGCACCCGCCATGATGCCGGCTGCTGAGCTAGCGTCAACGTTGGCCTTTTCCACTGCGCTTTTGTTTGCTGGAGAAACACTGCAAATTGCTGAAGTTGCGTTGCCGCGTGCTGAAATTTCACTTTTGTTTGCTGAAATTCCGCTGTCGATTACGGAAGTAGCTCTGCCGATTGCTGAAGTAGCGTTGTCGTGTACAGAAGCGGCACGGTTGTTTGCCGGAATTACGCTGCCGATTACAGAAGTAGCGCTGCTTTTTACCGAAGTGGCGCTGCCGCTGGCTGAAGTAGCGCTGCCGTTAACTGAAGTGGCGCTGCCGTTGACTGAAGTGGTGTTTTCATGTACTGAAGTGACGCTGCCGGTTGCCGAAGCGTCGCTGCCGGCTGAAGCGTCGTCCCCTGGTGCTGAAGCGGCGTTGCCTATTCCTGAAGCGTCGTTGCTGTTTTCCGAAGTTCCGCTAATCACCGTTGTCCCTGCTGAAGTTCCGTTGTCAATTATTGGGGCTTCCGGACTTTGGCTGCTGGCTGCCGATTCCTCGACAGAGCATCCACTTTCCTCCGGCGGTGCTCCAATGGCTGATGACAAAAGAGTTTTTAATTGTCTTAACGTAGCTGTCTCTGGAAAAGCGATTCCCGAATCGCGTAAGGCATTTGCAATTTTTTGCTTGTCTGCCATTAGCTTAAAGTTATTTTACTGTTAACTGGAAATTCTTGTCCACACCTGACGTTGTAGGCGTTTTATATGTACACGTCTGTCCGCTTTGATACTCAGATGGATTATGATTATTGCATGGCCAGTGTTACCTGACCGTCATTCTTTTACAAATATTGTTGACTGACCAGGTTTGCCAGACTGTTATAAATAGTTATTCTAATACAATATGTGGATATAATCTACTACACAACTTCATTATCTACACAACTCTCCAAAAATCGCTCTCATTTACAGGATTTTGGAGGAATTTGGAGTACGGGATCAATTTTCCTGTAACTTCCTGCAAGTTCGTGGAAAAACCTGTAAGTTCATGGAGTACTGGATCAGAGCTAATATAATCTCTAATTCTATCGATATCGAATTTTCGCTACCAGAGTCATCATTTGTGAACATTTTAAACTCAATTACCTAAATTAAGCAGTTAAATTAAATACATTTTAACCTTCCCATAGTCTGTAAGAATTTATTGATCATAGACTATAATAATAAATAAATAAATAAATATTTAGTAAAAAAAAGATGTGCATTCATTTGTTTATGAACAAATGATGATACATATGAAAAGAAAACTGATTAGTGCAGTGTATATATAAAGAATATTTGAAGTAACGGGGAAATTTTATTAACAAATAACTTTAAAACTATTAGCATTTCTACACAGAATGTTGAAGATATCGGTCAATGAGCACTTCCTCAACACCCTCTGCGAGTTTGATTACAAAATTCGCTTTACTTTGCTGAAATAGGAAATGGTCCATTATTGCAAATCTCAGCCAAACCTTCTCCTGGCAATTACGAACAACTTAAAAAGAATGTTAGCCAATCGGCTTAACCGTTCTCAAGTGATAAATTACTATACATTTTTCACACCATTTGTTTATATATAGATTTATTATTTATTTATTTATTTATTACAGTCATTTGACCTATATGCACACAGATATTTCGTGGATATGTTTTGTCTGACAGCTCAGCTCAGAAATTTGCGAAAAAAGTACCATATTTCAAACTGAAGTTATTGATAATTAGTGCACAGATATAGTAAATTATTTTTTAAATAAAGCGTATATTCTTGTCTACAAGCAATGTTGTCAGAACTTTTTGGGCAGACCGGCTAAATTGGCCAAAAATAACGGCTAAAAACGGCTAATATGTTTTCGCTAGAATTAACATATTTATTCGAATAAGTTGAAAGACTAATAAATTAATTTAATTATTTTTAGTTAAGAAAGGAAACTGTCGTTATACTTGATTAATTAAAGCTCTAAATCAGAAGTCAGTTTTGTACTACTTACATAAATATAAAAATTATAGTTTAAAAAACTAAAACTTCCCCATTATAATTGCCATTCGTACTGTCATCAGGTATGTAACTTGAGAATAGAAATCGCGGCATCTTTTAGGCGCATCAATATTACATAGTTACATCCCGAGCTAATAAAAGGAAGGTAAAACATAGATCAATTACAAACTTATGGCGTTTTTTCTATTGAAAAATGTTGCCTTTTTATGTTGTAACGTTTGCACTAGGTTACTTTTCGTCCTGCAAAATGGCTACATTAGTAGAAAGTATTGCACTTTTGCTTATTCGGAGGGCAATATTTTCAGAAATGAACACACAAAGCTGTGAAAAGGCTGATGAAAATAGGGAAACATTATTTCGAGAAGAAAGGCCAGTAATTTATATTGAACAAGCCGGTTTTTAACAATTAAACTATGAAATTTTATTTTGATGTCCATATATTTGAAGTGTTCCCGTTTTTAAAGACCTGCTCCATCTCTGCACATGCCTGTCAGAGAGAAATAATAAGCGACACTTAGGATATCAGCACCACGATACAATTCTATAGTAAATTCTGTGAAAAAATCCCCGCTACGTTCTTAAAAAAAAAATACAGTGACCCAAATATAAACTGGGCCGCGACATTTTAGCAAGTTGTGGCTATTTTTATTTATTTTTGTTAATTTTTTATGAAAATATAGCTGATTACTTAACAAACACCATATAAATCCAAGTTTCGGACTTTGTTTAAAAATTATGAAATTTCTGCAAAATTTCACCAAAATGTTTAGCCTTTTAGTCAGCATCTTTAGTAAAAATTATGGTATCAAGTTTTGTAGTCTATTAAATTCTAGTTTAATGAGGTGCAAATTTGAACTAGCGAGGACTTACTGCTGATTTTTTGCATTTTTTTAATGACTGCCGCGGCGTTACGAATTTTTTGCCATACAAAGTATGTTCGACAAGTTTTTTATATATAAAATATGCGAAACACCACACACAACAGGTACTTTAAATTTTTACTTTATTATACTAAAATTTTAAATTTCTAAAGATGTTGATTAAAAAGTTAAAAATGTGGGTGAAAGTTTGCAGAATTTTCATAATAAGCCTTATCATGAGTTTGATTTTCCACAAACCGGTTCACTTTTCTCTTTTGGTTTCCATGTATTTACTATGGGCGGAATAAAAATTTTCGGGTGATATTTTTTTCGTGCGAAACTCAGGACAAGGCAGACTATTTTCACAAAGTATTAAGTTTGGATTTAAATTGTTGTTTTTAAGTAATCAGCTATATTTTCATAAAAAAGAATAAACATTAAATTAACTAAAAAATAGCCAAAACTTGATAAAATATCGCGTCCCACTTTATAGTTGGGTCACTGTATATGTGCTTAAAATAAAAATCATTGAAATCGGCCCAGTCTTTAAAGAATTCGGATTAGAAAAAATTGTCATTCAATTGTTTATATGTAACACAGTTCGACATGAAAAATGTCTCGAGATAAGGCTACCCTTTTCTAATAGATTTTGTAAAAATGGAAGCTTATATATAAATTTTAATAAAATATTGCAAATAGCAAAATCGGCTAAAAACGGCTAATTTTATTTGGCAAAGCGGCTAACAAATCGGCTGCCGGCTAAACCGAATTTTCTTCGGCTGTTTGCTTTCGCAACCGGCTAAATCTAGCCGGAAAACGGCTAAAATGGCAACACTGTCTACAAGTGGGTGTAAAAGAGCCAATTTACACGACGACTTTTCACCCTGCGTTTTTGGCACGTTCCCTTTTAAAAAAGTCTTCGAACATCCTCGTGCATTTACACGATGAATTTTTCTTTGCGGCGTTTCTTGCGTGTTTTTGGCATTTAAGCGTAAAATTTTCTTTGGTCAACTTTTTCGTCCTCAATTTTAAAGCGGAGCGAATCGCGAACTCAAAGCAAAAATATGAAAAAGTGAACACGATAACAGCGAAACGTCAAAAAACCCCTCGATTTCGCTCACCGTGCGTGCTTGCCTACCCCGCTGACTTCGCTACACTTCTTGCCACCCAGGGTGAAAAGTCATCGTGTAAATTGGCTCAAAGTTGTTTGATTCGGTCACATGTTGGGGACAGCAACCCAAAATCGTTGTATGTACAAACACCTCAACCGTACCCATAATAGCGCCAGGCGCACATTGCATCCGATAGGCCGACCAATTTCGGCCGAACAATTTGACCGTCCAAATTAATGCGCACACTTAACCAGATTATTTGACGACCGTATTTGTACACACAAATCTAGTTTTCATTACAATATTGTAAGCAGTGAAATATTTTGATACATTTTAATTGACATTCTCTAAACATGTGATTTTATATGTAATTTTGTTGTTTTTGCACCCAATAAGTTAATTTTTCGCAGTCCATTTTGGTACTTTTCACCTGACATCGGACGAGAAAAACAAACATGTTTGAATTTATCGTCACTGACGGACGTCAACGGCCGATGTCGGTTCGGTTATCGGTTTATGTGTGAGAGCGCTCATATAATCACAAGTGTTTATTCATATCGCCCGCATATAGCCGATATCGGCTTTCGCACGAGGCGATTTTTCAGGCAACTTTTGCGTTCAACTCACGCAGGTTTGCACGAAAAAAAAATTTAACGGCTAAAAATATCAAAATATACACCCCTATGCTGTAATCCGTTGTAGATTCGATTTTACTACGAATCGTAAAATTGGTATGCTGAAATCCGCGTTGGCGTATCGTAATTTCGAAATTCGTAGGCCATCTTCGAAATACGTAATGTTGGTATGCCTGAATCCGACGTAGCTGTAATTTTTATGTATTTGTCGGAAATTTTGTACGAATAGCAACCCGTGTCGGAGCGAAACAAATTGTTTCAAAGTATCAATAAAATAGAGTGTAAACGCAAAAATATGTATGTAAGTTGAAGTGTGAATAGAAAAAAAATTTATTATTAAATGTTTACAAAATTATCAGATCGAAGTTCACAACAAATCGCTAGCAATACGCAAAACTGGTGGAATGCATGAGCGAGAGGCTTTGTAAAAGGAGCTAAAGAGGATGTGGTGAATTTTGGGAAAGCGTTCCAAGAATTAAAGCGGCACAATATCTAGTGAAATGGAGGCCCTTAAAAGGAGGGAGCTTACATTTTATCATTTAAGCTAAATGGATCAGAACAATCTCCGAGCAATCTCATTTGTATATTAATGCAACTGTTAGCTGTTCCTCCTGGGACACCGGCCACTGAATCCTTTGTATTCTACTTAATTAAGGAAAAGTCTTTTCAAATAATGATTAAGCTAATTTTTTTTTTAATTTCACTATTCACTTGCGATTATATTTAGTTTGATTTGTTTCTGTCAAAGCAGCTGATTAAGAACTTCGAATTTCACGTTTTTAGCTGGCAGTGCCGCTGATAGTTACGATCGGATTACAGCATACCAATTTTCGAATTTTCGGAACGGAGCTACGAATTCGTAGCTACGAACATTCGGATCACAGCATAGGGGTGATAAAAAAAATATCAAAATATTCGCCATAAAAAGGCGTTTGCATTGTTCAACTTTACATTCTACTTTTGGTTGAACGGCCTTTCAGCTAATCGCTTTTGGTCGCCAGCCAACATTTAGCCACTCAACTTTTTTTTCGTGCAACCCTGCGCGAGTTGAAAGCAAAAGGTGAGCGCAAAATCGCCTCGTGCGAACACCATTTAAGCCTCATGGGTCCAACCCCGTCACTTTAACAACGAATTACTTAATAACTATAAACCTCCTGACCGTGCGGTTTTAAGATTTACTATGTGGGCGGCCCCTTCTCCGTCCACACCCTTTACCANACTTAATAACTATAAACCTCCTGACCGTGCGGTTTTAAGATTTACTATGTCCGTCCACACCCTTTACCATTTTTGGCAAAACCTTAAGAATACCGACCCTTGAGCTAGAGAAAAAAGAAAACGTGGACGTGGTGCACCCCTTTCTGCTGAGTTTAATGGTAAACTTTTCTTTGGTGCAAATTGACGGGGGCGGCGCTAGGGGGGGCTAAACGTGGAATTTCCAACATTTTCAAAAGCTTATATTTTGAAAACTATTGAACCGATTTTCAAAATATGGACACGATTGGAAAGGTAATATATATATATGTATGTACATATAGCAAACATATTTTGAGAAAAAGTAAAAAAACGAAATTATAGCAATTTTTTTATAAAAATGTATGTTTTTCGTAAAAAAATACGTAATTAACTATATTAACAAATATGTTTATTGGAAAGACCAAAAAAATACCTTTAATTTGGCGTATAATTTTATATAGTTAGGTTTAAGTACAATTGCCAGCAGTGCAATAAAACAACTGTATTAATGTTATATCGTCGCTCCCAACGAAGAGTAGCACATTTTAAATTACCGTGGAAGACTAGCACGTTTCACTATTCGCGTCGAAGACTAGCACATTTCATTATTCGCGTCGAAGACTAGCACATTTCATTATTCGCCTCGAAAAGTAGCACATTTCAGATTTTAGCGCGGAAGACTAGCACATTTCACTATTCGCGTGGAAGAGTAGCACATTTCAGATTTTTGCGTGGAAGAGTAGCACATTTCACTATTTGCGTGGAAGACTAGCACATTTCAGATTTTTACGTGGAAGAGTAGCACATTTCAGATTTTTGCGTGGAAGAGTAGCACATTTCACTATTTGCGTGGAAGACTAGCACATTTCAGATTTTTACGTGGAAGAGTAGCACATTTCAGATTCTCGCGTAGAAGAGTAGCGGGGAAATCTTTAGCTATTTGTACAACGATTTAGGGGTGGGGGGCGGAGGGGGAGGGGCGTGGCTCCCCAAACCCCCCTAAACGAAGGAGGATGAACGCCGCTTTATGAAAAGTCACCCCTCACCACCCTCCCCTCCCCAAAAACCCCTTGGGAGCTGCTTGAAAATAGGGGAATTTGAGATTTTTTGCAAGGAAAAAACAAAGTTAAACTTGCGTCCGAAGAAGGGGGGCTCAACACCTTTTGCAGAGAACACCTTTCTGCGTAGGCGGCCTTCGGCCGAGCTTAGGGATTATAACCCTTACTACGTAGAATTCTCCTTTCTGTGTGACATAACTGGGGCTACCGCCCCAGTGATGTAACCTTGGGAAAGGATGAGGTAACTAGAATTCGCTTTCTGTGTGGTAAACCTGGGGCTGGCGCCCCAGTGATGTCTATTTTGGTTACTGGGTGTTTTATAAAAATATCTTGTATATAAAAATGTATATACAAATTTATAACAAAAATTTGCAACAAATACCATATTTCAAACCGACATTATTGTCAAATTAGTGCACAGATTTATTAAATTAAATTTTTGTAATAAAGCGTGAACTGTTGTCTACAAGTGTGTGTAAAAGTTTTTTGATTCGATTCACGCGTTTGGGCACAGCAACCCAAAATCGTTGTACAAATTCATAAAGAGTAACCGAGTAGCGAATTCATATAAAGTGGTACTAGCAGCCGTACAGAAACCAAACATACATGTATGTTATAATTATTTCTCCTCGACTAAGCTGAGAGTTTAATGTTGTGTATGGAGCTTTTCGGTATTTTATTACAAATAGAATAAACGTTTATTTTCCTACTACTTGTTNGAGAAACATATATGCACATTAGGGTGGTCCAAAAATGCATGTGAAAAAGTAAAGTCGGAATTTTTATGCTCTCACCCCCTAGGATTGTTCTGTACCAAAAAAAAATATACCGCTATTTTTTATTTTGAAATCAAAAAATATTTAGAG
>NW_016169291.1:0-12936 GCF_001687245.7 Rhagoletis zephyria
TAACACTGTTCAACAAATTTTTTTTCTTGTTAAATTGAAAAATATGTAAGGAAAAATAATAAACCCAGATCATCCACTATTTCCAAAAAGTCACTTCGTGTTCTAACCACTGAAAAACTAATTCATTGTACATTGATAATTGTAATTATTNTACTTTACTTGCATATTTAAATAAATTTTATATTTCTGACAGGTGGCAACTCTTTCAAAAATAGCCAAACTTCACAGGAACACTCTCCGAGTTTCTATGAAGCTATCCTGGAAATTTTAACAAAATCGGCTAAATGGTTTCGGAGTCTATAAGCTGCATAGATACATACATACATACATCCTTTTTTATATATATAGATTTCATTATTTTGTGTACTAACACTGTTCAACAAATTTTTTTTCTTGTTAAATTGAAAAATATGTAAGGAAAAATAATAAACCCAGATCATCCACTATTTCCAAAAAGTCACTTCGTGTTCTAACCACTGAAAAACTAATTCATTGTACATTGATAATTGTAATTATTGTAACGGGCCATAAAGATTACTTAAAATAGAAACAATAACAAAACGGTACAAGGCACGGTAAAAATTTTATTCGTCTATATGATGATCAGATTCAGGTTGTGTATATTCAAAATTCTCTTCTAAAAGCATGTCTTTTACTTCTGGATCAAATGATTTTCTTTTTACTGTTTGTAAAGGTCTTAAACTCGTAATATGTGGATCAGAAGAATAAAGTAGACGATGAAATACATCTTCAAGGTTAGCTTTCCTTGAAGTTTTTCGGCTAAAACGTTCACGATACGCTTTGAAATCTTTATTTCGTGATTCGAAAAAACATGCAGCAGTTTAGAGAAGTTTCTTCAGATGGGGGATTAATAGCATGATAAAAATATAGTAAGGTAGAACCGCTGAGAGTCACTTTTAAAATTCTTGACGTTTCCAAACAATTTAATTTTTAAATTTACTCACAAACTCACACACACATTTTCATTTTCAATCTCAAGCAACAACAATTTCGAACAATTTCAATTTTTTGTTTTCATTTTTATATGATTTTAAAATGTTGGCAAACTTCAAAAAAAAATCATGGCCGACAAATTGAGAGAACGGTTATACCTTGCTATGTTTTTATCATGATTAATAGTGCCGAGAACTTGTTTGGCTTCACTGCGCTTTCCACTTGCTTGTGCTGCGAACGTTAATTGTTCGTGGGAATAATCTTGACGAAGCTAGGACGTTTTCCTACGTTTTGACTGGTCACTAAATTCCCAAAGTCCTTAGTGGGCCTTCCTCCTTTAGGTATCTGATACCCCACAAATTGACAAGTTTTTTCTAACCACGCTTTTTCCGATTCATAAAATCTATTTTTGTGTCTACCGCATCTGATCCATTTTAAGGTAATGTAGCTCTTGAAATTCCGCAAACATATTTGCAACTTCTTTCTTTCCGAAGCTGGGCAGCTAGTTTGGCTTGAAATATATTGTTCCACATCTCTGAAGTTGCATTGTAGTCATTTAGACGGGTTTTTAAAAATATTTCACACAAATCCCGATTTTTAATGGATAAAAGGGTTCCGTCTGGAATAAAAGTTAACAGTATTGAAATGAAGAATAAATACATACTGTATTCCATGTCCATTTAGTTTGAATTTTTCTTAAAACACTCCCACTTGGAACATATTTTTGATAAAATAATGACAAAATGTGCCTGACAAAAATTAATAAGTTCACGTTAAAACATATTTTTCTCAAAAATGCGCAACGTTCTTGTGTAAATCTTTTAAGTTTACTTATATATAAAGTCTTGCGGTTATAACAAAAAAAGATTTGGAAAAAACGAATCTAAAAATTCACTATGAAAAAAAAATTGTTTATTAGAATTTGTTCCTTATATCTCAGAAACCATTGAAATTATTTAATGATGTAAAGTTGTAAAACAATCAGCACACATTGCTTATTCAACGACATAGTTCCTTCTAAACTAATAGTAACCTTAAACATAGTAAGACAGCCTTTAATAACACATATGAACTCGCTTTCGATATCGGAAAAAAATTATCTGACTGAAAATTTAACTTTGAGCTGTTGTACGCGGCAACTGGTAATAGTTCGGAACCCAATGTTTATACACGAGATTTGCTACTTTGTTATGACCCTGCTGGTATATATTTTTTATCTTAAATACCAACTTTCGAAAAATGAGTTTTGAGCATCGCCCTCTATGAAGAAGCCCCAGTGTGCGTCGTTGTGCTAATAAAAACAGTTATGTGATTTTTGTAAATTTTTTTATTGCATATTTTATTAAAACAATAGGGCTATTCGCGATCCGGTGCAAATGGCCTAGCATCATTGCATTGCAAATTTGTATTGCAAATTATTTGCAATACACAAACAAAATACACGCATTTGCATTTGTCATGGCTTGGCAAATTTGCAATACCGAAAATCCATAGCATAAAAATGCTATGCATTGCATTCATAAAGAAAACCAAAGCTGATGCACAAAAATTGTTTTGCAAAAGCTTTACCATGACAGTTTAATAAAGGTCGCTCACAATCCATGGCATATTTCTGCAATTGCATAAATTTGTTAGCTCTTATGCACCGAATCGCGAATAGCCCTAATCTATTGCCCACATTTCTGCATTTGCCATTTTCTTATATCTCTTTTGGTTTAGAACTGATCAAAAACAGCTATGTGCTCGCAGTATTAAAAATACTCTGAAAAAACGGGTATACGTTTACTTGCTTATAACTTTGATTTCGATGTAAAAAGTAATACATATGTATTCACATATCACTTACACTACATAGATATTTAATTCGATCGCTTGCAATTGGAATTCAACAACTAACAAAGGTAAAAAGTATGGAGGTAGACACCGTCCACTCTACATTAGAAAATGTATTCAATCCACCGATATATTTTCCAATGGATTACATAAGCCGTATGCGACAAGCGAGGCCATCACATCCTTATATTGTTAATTATTTAGAGTATACATATGAAATTATTTGTTGTATATACGAGCTTTCATTGGATATCACCTATCGAAACTTTGAAAAAGAGCATTGGGTCAAGTTAATACGCTGACCGAAAAAACAGTTCGCATCTCTGGCAATTTCATTGTTTGTACAAAATATGTGTCAACTCATCACTTTGCATTAATTTTTATTACAAAAATCCAATAAAAATGTTTCTGACAATTTTTCATTACATAACAGGAGCAGGAGCGTTTCTGTGCATTCGAACGACATGCCAAGCCAGCGGACTGTCAACAGTGACGTGGGTGCCAAGACGCGTATGGTCTGACTGTTTGTGTGATGACAGGAGATACTTCGTTTTGTCCTTGTTTACCACCAGACCCATTCGCTTTGCTTCTCTATCCAATCCCGCGAAGGCTGAACAGATGTAGCCCTAATTTTTACCGATAATATCGATGTCGTCGGCATACGTCAGCAATCGTACGCTCTTGTTAAGTATTGCGCCTGACCGGCTCAGTTTTGCGGCTCTTATTATCATCAGATTAAAGAAATTATACGAAAGAGAGTCCCCTTGTCTGAAACCTCGTTTGGTATCAAACGGCTAGGAAAGGTCCTTCCCTATTCTGACGGAGCTGGTAGTATTCCTCAACGTCATTTTACACAGCCGTATTAGTTTCGCGGGGATACCAAATTCAGACATCGCGGCATAAAGGCAACTTCTCTTCGTGCTGTCGAAAGCGGCTTTGAAATCGACAAATAGATGGTGTGTGTCGATCCTATTCTCGCGGGTCTTTTCCAAGATTTGGCGTATTGTGAATACCTGATCTATGATGGATTTGCCCGGTCTAAAGCCACACTGATAATGTCCTATCAGTTCGTTGACGGTGGGCTTCAGTGTTTCGCACAATACACTCGATAAGACCTTATAACCTATGTTTAGAAGGCTGATTCCGCGGTAGTTGGCGCGAATGGCGGGGCCGCCTTTCTTGTGGATTAGGCAGAGCACACTTAAATTCCAGTCGTCGGGCACGCGTTCATCTGACCATATTCTGCATACGAGCTGATGCATGCACCTCATCAGCTCCTCGCCGCCGTACTTGAACAGATCGGCTGGCAGGCCGTCAGCACCAGCAGCTATGTTGTTTTTCAGCCGCGTNCAGAGCACACTTAAATTCCAGTCGTCGGGCATGCGTTCATCTGACCATATTCTGCATACGAGCTGATGCATGCACCTCATCAGCTCCTCGCCGCCGTACTTGAACAGATCGGCTGGCAGGCCGTCAGCACCAGCAGCTTTGTTGTGTTTTAGCCGCGTACTCGCTATTCGTACCTCGACATAGTCAGGCGGTGGGACAGCTACTCCATCATCATCGACTGGGGACTCGGGTTCGCCTTCTCCACTATTTTCAGCGCTGCTACCATTCAGTAGGTTGTAAAAGTGTTCCCTCCACAATTTAAGTACATTCTGGACATCGGTCACTAGGTCGCCATTGTTTTTCTTACAGGAGTACGCCCCGGACTTGAAACCTTGCGTAAGTCGCATAACCCTCTGGCCTGGTCTTTGCACTCACGTATTTCGGCCTCTCCCTTCTTATTGCGGCAAATGCGTCTCGCTTCCTTCTTCAGTTCCATATAACGGTCCCACATGCCACATGGCTCGCGTTGCGCCCGATCGCAGCGTGGCCCTATAGGCGGCATCTTTTTTCTCTGCGGCTTCTTGACATTCCTTATCGTACCAGTTGTTCTTTCTGAAATCCAACTACTTCTTCGGCGACGTGGCGGCGGTACTTAATGATCGGGAAATGTGGTTCCACTGCTCGCGTACGTCGGATTGTTGAAGAGTGCTCTCAGAGAGCAGGTGTGTGAGTCGAGTGGCGAATAAATTGGCCGTCTGTTGTGATTGCAGCTTTTCGACGTTAAGCTTTCCTTGCATTGTTGGGCGCACATTTTTTGCTGCACAGAGGCGGCTGCGTATATTGGCTACAGCAAGATAGTGGTCCCAGTCGATGTTTGGCCCTCGGAGTGTACGTACGTCTAAGACGCTGGAAGCATGCCTTCCGTCTATCACAACATGATCGATTTGGTTTCTCGTTTTTCGATCTGGAGACAGCCATGTAGCTAGGCGGATGTTCTTATGCTGGAACCTAGTACTACATATTACCATGTTTCGGGTCGATCAGCCTCAGTCCGTTATTGGGCGGTTCGTCGTGGAGGCTGAATTTTCCGACAGTGGCGCCACCTTGCCCACCTTGGCATTAAAATCGCCGAATACTATTTTGACATCGTGTCGGGGGCAGCGCTCATATGTACGTTCCAAGCGCTCATAGAAGAGATCCTTCGACGCCGCGTACTTCTCTTCCATCGGGGCATGGGCACATATGAGCAAGATGTTGAAGAAACTAGCTTTGATGCGGATTGTGGCTAGACGTTCGTCCACCGGGGTGAACGCCAGTACTCGGCGACGGAGTCTCTCTCCTACCACGAATCCAACACCGAATTTGCGCTCCTTTACGTGGCAACTGTAGTAGACGTCGCAAGGCTTCACACTTACTTTTCCTTGCCCCGTTCATCGCATTTCTTGGATGGCGGTGATGCCAGCCTTTGCTTTCCCGAGGACATCAACCAGCGGGGCAGAGGCACCTTCCCCATTAAGGGTTCGGATATTCCAAGTGCATCATAGCCCTTTATACCTTTGCCGGGGTCGACATCAGAAAAAGGGGGTCTTATCCGAAGCTTGTTGGAATTTTTCATTGGGCGGGGTTTTAGCGTGGCGGTACCCAAACCCAGCGCACGCGAAGTTTTACGCCTTCTCACTTTAGCTCGCTCCCAAACGGGTGTTTGGTTGCTACCCAGAGGATAAGTGGACTTAAATATCCCGACCTTGTGAGCTGCGATTTAAACCGTACGCACAAGAATCGCTTGCGGCCACTCCCAGGTGCATGGCAGTCAAAAGCTTTCCACTTCTGCGCACGGAACCATCCTCCAAGGATCACCGTACATATTTTCTAGCCAAATATGCATATAATATATTCTCTATACATATAAATATGAAAGTCTGTACGGGGTCGGAGCATCAGGTCCTAAACCTCACCACCGAATAACACGAAAATGTACACAGTTCTATATTTTGACCTCAGAACGGTAATAGGCATGACTTTTTGCACAACAAATGTCGATTTCGCAATACCTGTTTTACAACAAACTACATATCGTCGATGTTTTTGCAAACCGCCCATCGACCAATTGCAAAACCGCCTAACTTGCGACACTCAAATTTTACAGGAGTGCGGAAAAACGGTTTATTCTTTGAAGGCTATTATTTTACAAATCTGTTGTTTTAATAGCGAGTTAACGATTTTTATGCATAAATCTCGATGCCTGGAGTTCAGGGTTACCAAATCTCATTTTTGCCACAACGGCGATTTAGGCGGTTTTGCAACTGGTCGATGAGCGGTTTTGCTAGAACATCGACGATCGGACTTAACTCAAAAACTACTGAATAGATTTCAGTCAAATTTTCAGAGATTATATCTTGCATATATGGTCCTATTATAGGGTAGTAAAAAATTCGCTAGGTGGCGCTGGGGTGGAGTTATTTATAAATCGATTTCATTCAAATTAAAATCGTGTGCTGCCTCAAGATGAGAAATACGTATGCGAAAAATGTACCCGCTAGGTATTATGAACCGATTTCATTCAAATTCAAAATGTAAGCTACCTGCATGGTGAAAAAATCATTTGCGAAAAACGGGCCCGGTAGGTGGTGCTGGAGTCGTGTTATTTATAAAAGCCGTATTTATGAAACGATTTTGTTAATGCAAATTCGAAACGTTTATTACTTTCAAGATGATCTCTTACATTTGAAAAATATCTATACACATAAAATGATAGCCGTGTTCGTTATTCGGACTAAACTCACTACTAAAAAACACGCTGGTGGCGCTGGTGTAGAATTACTTATAAAAGTCGTATTTATAAACGGATTTCGTTCAAATTCGCAACGTGAACTACCTCTATGAGGAATAATTTGTTTCTTAAAACTGGACCCGCTGGAGTTTTGGTATTTAGCAAAACCGTATTTTTTATAAAATCTGATTGAAGTTCATAATGCATATTCACTTCTTGACAAGCAATAGCTTTTCGGAAAAAAACCCACACGTGTTTTTATCTGCTTTGGCCCTATGTTTATCTTAGACGAATTTACTATTAAGATGTCTAAGTCAAGGATGCGTTTAAGGATGCATATAAAGACTGCAACATTGTGTAAGCGCACCTTTCTCTGAGGCCCTCATACACCCTAAATGCGATCTTGCATCTACCTCCGATTGACGAATTTGCTCGGGGTGGCCGTTATTACAGGAGTAAGACTCAAAGAAACCAGTTCATAAATATTAAGACGAATTGTAAAAGTGGCGAATTGACAATGAAAGATTCTACCAAATCCGTCCAAGAAGGAACACGGTAGGTATATCAATGGCTTCATTAACGGCATTAAAGAGATCACACGACTCATTTAGCCAATGTACGGGAAACGTTTTCATCCTGTGGGGCAGCGAGGATTCTTGGCGCTCCTATAACTCATCTGTGCTCTTGAGTTTCCTTACAAGGACTTTTATTGGCTTACATGTTACATCGGACCAATGCTGAAGTTGCAAGGCCATAGAAGAATATTACGCACGCTTGGCAGATGTCTTTTNGGACTTTTATTGGCTTACATGTTACATCGGACCAATGCTGAAGTTGCAAGACCATAGAAGAATATTACGCACGCTTGGCAGATGTCTTTTACGTGGAAATAAGACCATCGGTAAAGCTCATGACATCGAAAGGTATTAGTATTCTATATGGTATCACAGCGCTACTATTCTGGGCCTATGTTTGAGGAGGATTCTGCTCTTTAGTCATTTAAAATTAAACTAAAAATGTTACTTTACATACCGCTTTGGCTTTTAAACGCAATTGGCCAACGCAAAAGATCTTATTAGGCTCCGCGAAAAAGCAGGCCCGTTCAGAAATAAAATTGGGAAATTTTCATAAATAAAATACGTGTGTGAAACGAGGGTTGTGCTCTTTTTTCACAAAAAACTACAGAAAAGCGTAGTAGAAAGAGTAGCAAATTTCTTAAGAACTGCGTACTGCCTCAAGAAAATCGTACACAAGAAAATTTCTTAGCTATTTCTTGTACGTCATTTTATATGGAGTTTTTGCTTTTCTTGAGAACTGCATACTGGCCTATAATGTCAGATATCGCCAAAAACCGTGCTAGAGAAATTCCGCGGCCATATTTGGATTCAGCACCTAACTATCTACAAGATACTATGTGTTATATACAAATAACTAAAAAATAAATACTTAACTTACCTGCGTATTAGCATTTTCAACGCGAATACAATTTAACAAGAACGTGGGTTTGCAGCTTCAGCTTTTTATCAATCATGGTTGCATTTTAGTACATTTAAATTTGTAGATTCTTGTAAATTCTATTAATCTCTTAATTTTATGTTTTAACTATCTATGAGAAATTTAAGTTCAGAAAAAAAGCACTAAAGCATTTTTTTGGCGTTTTAATTTTCACTAGATTTAGTTGCTTAAAGCACGAAGTTGGTAACTATGAAACGAGGACCTCATTAGCTCTGCCCTCGTGCACGCGGCGTTGCAGACGAGGCACTCCCTCTCTCCTCTGCAATAAAAACCTCCAGAGATATGCAGTTTAGAAAAATAAATTTGCATGAGAGTTGCCACACCATCTTGTCCAATAACACTTTTTTTTCTCCATGAGTATGGGATTAGTTTCACATACATACAGACTAGGAATGTTAATCCCCGGGTCCCAGGATCCCTGTCTTTTTTAAGTCCCGAAAACCGGGATTATTTGCCTAGAATCCCGGGATTTTCGCGATTTGTCATTTACACTGGTGGCAATAATAGAAACGCTTTATGTTGACCAGTTTTGGCATATATCTTTTGTTTATTTAATATTTAATATTTTTTTTTTATAAATGTGTAGCTGAATATAAATATAATACCTTCCGACAGGCAATTTGGCACACAAAAAATCAATATATTCGCGAAACCAAGAGCCCAATATAGTAAATTGCGTTCTTTATTTTTCTCTCCGACGCACAGTGTTTCGAGTATATGGAGGCAGATAGAAAAAAGTCATGGTGACAGTTGATAAAAAAACAGGTTGGACTTAGAGAGGGAAAAGTAAAAGTCACAAACACCACATTTCACATTATTTACTCACTTCCCCTTCTTTACGAATGATACATTTCCAAAGAAATACGGGAATCGGCGCGTAATCAGTTAAGTTGCCTTTGGCGATTAACCCATTAAAGAAAATGTTTCTTTTTCAACTGTAATCAGTTATTTAAATATTGTGGAATATTCAGGTGACGGTATTTATCATTTATTTGGTACTTTCCTATTTTCTTACTAAAAAATTTATTTTGAAATTTAGATGCTAAAGATTATTAGTAAAAAAAAGTGTGAGTACAGGTCCGTCAGGTCTTGAAATTAGACAAATGTTTTAGAGAATTTTATGTAGTTTCAGAATATATAATTTGATCTTTGCGCGCGACTTTGCAAATATATGTATATTTTGACTGTCTTAATTTTTGATTTTCAGCCTGTTTTTGCATAATTTCGCGAACAGAATTTTTCAACAATGAAAAAATCTCACCAGATATTGGGAAAAAGGCGAGTATTTACACCTAAGTCATTCTATAGTATAACCTTTGTTCTCTGAGAGTGAAAAGCAGGAAAAAAAATTAACCAAAATTCCATCACATTTAACGAATGGGCCCACATTTTTTGTGAGTTTTGGACGTTATAGTGATCCAATCTTCCCCATATTTTTTATTAAGATGTTTCTAATAAAAGAGAGAGCACAAACTAAATTTCATCAAAATCGGATTAAATTTAATGTATCCGCCCACAAGAGTGGAAGACGTGGCAATTATTCCATCTTTACCAAATTTCATAATTCCCTATTTCTAAGTAAAACTAGAGCACGTCAAATTTCAGTGAAATTGGTGCAGGTTTACTATTATTTCCACCTGCCTCCATATAGTCGAAACACTGTGCGCCGTCAGGATTTTTTAAAAGAGCTTTGAAATTTGAAAGTTATGAGTAATTTAAAAAATGATTTAAAAATTTCTGTGCAATGTACTAAGAAACCAGTATGGGTATCAAATGAAAGAGAAGATACCGTTTTTGGTGCGTAAGGGACGGGTAGTTATTGAAAATACCCTTTTATAATTTTATCCTTGAATATCCTTGAAATTTGCAATTCTCATTTTTGAAAAAATTATATGTTAAGGACTTATTATATTAGCTTACAAAAATAAAATGGATTAAAGGGGCATTTTCAATTCCTAGTCGTCATTGAGAACCCAAAAAATTCTTTCATTTGGTACCTATGTTTTTGTTTTACATTGAGCTGAATTTTTTAAATAAGTTTTGGAATTAATCATATCTTTGAAATTATAGTCTTTTTAAAAAAATAATGACGTCAGTGAAATGCCTATTTATATGCAGTTATTTATATGTAATATGAGGTAGATTAAAAAAAATGCAAATTTTGAATAAGCAAAATGAATATAGACAAAACTGGTCGAATTAAGGCGCTTATTTTATTTCTGCTACTTCAACCAGAAAATAAATTTTTTGACTTAAGTNTATTATTTCCACCTGCCTCCATATAGTCGAAACACTGTGCGCCGTCAGGATTTTTTAAAAGAGCTTTGAAATTTGAAAGTTATGAGTAATTTAAAAAATGATTTAAAAATTTCTGTGCAATGTACTAAGAAACCAGTATGGGTATCAAATGAAAGAGAAGATACCGTTTTTGGTGCGTAAGGGACGGGTAGTTATTGAAAATGCCCTTTTATAATTTTATCCTTGAATATCCTTGAAATTTGCAATTCTCATTTTTGAAAAAATTATATGTTAAGGACTTATTATATTAGCTTACAAAAATAAAATGGATTAAAGGGGCATTTTCAATTCCTAGTCGTCATTGAGAACCCAAAAAATTCTTTCATTTGGTACCTATGTTTTTGTTTTACATTGAGCTGAATTTTTTAAATAAGTTTTGGAATTAATCATATCTTTGAAATTATAGTCTTTTTTAAAAAATAATGACGTCAGTGAAATGCCTATTTATATGCAGTTATTTATATGTAATATGAGGTAGATTAAAAAAAAATGCAAATTTTGAATAAGCAAAATGAATATAGACAAAACTGGTCGAATTAAGGCGCTTATTTTATTTCTGCTACTTCAACCAGAAAATAAATTTTTTGACTTAAGTTTTTTTTTGCATCCAATTTTTTTCGACATACCTTAAATTACTTTATCAGACATGTACACTTAAGTATTATTAAGTGCATATACATTTAATTACTGTCTTTCGTTTTGTTACTTATGAAATAACTTTCACTTTAATTAAAAAAGTAGGTCCCAAACACATTTATTTATTATACGGTAGGGGAGCTTCTCAAACCATATTTATTTATTTATTTATTTATTTATTATTAATCAACAACAAACAGGATATTTACAGACTATGTGATAGTTAAATACAAAGACCTTATGACAAGAGCCTTACAAGTAGATTCTTAAAAGTAGACTTAGAGTATAAGAAATCAAAGTCTAAGTAAGAAGCATACGCATTAAACTGTGCTAGCGTCCTCCTAAAAGGAGCATTCATCCCATAGACAGTTTTAGCTATACCCACGAAAAACAATTCATTACAGCGGAGAATGCGTGAGGGAACATTAAAATTAATTTTCATGAGCAGGTACAGACAATCTATTGATCCCGCACAGATATCAAAGACAAACACATCGACAACATAGCACGCCTAGACTCTAAGGATATGAGGTTTATTAGTAAGCAACGAGAGCGATAGGACGGAATGGGATCTACAAAATTCATCGAGCGCAAAGCAAAGCGCACAAAAGCTCGCTGAAGACTAATCGATTAACATGGACTGCATGAAACGGTCTCCAAACGAATACCGCGTATTCTAACCTGGACCGAACTAAGGACGAGTACAACAGTTTGAGAGTATAGGGATCAGAAAACGAAGAACAGTTTCGTCGAATAAAGGCCAACATAGCGAACGATTTAGAAACAATATAATTTATGTGAGTTGTGAAGTTGAGCTTGGAGTCAAAATAGACGCCCAGGACTTTACATTCACTTATTATCTTTAGCGGCGAGTTTGAGATGCAGTAAGATGTTGGAACAATACTGAAAACTTTCGCATAAGAAGAATAGTAACATTTAATAATGTTGAGGAACAAACGATTACGCACACACCAACTATATAAGTGGTCCAACTCACACTGGAGAATGGATGAATCTTCGGGACATTTAAGTTCATAATAAATCTTCAGGTCATCCGCGTATAGAAGATAATTACACTTGGAAAAATATGAGGAAATATCATTAATGAAAAGGAAAAATAGTAACGGGCCTAGGACACTACCCTGGGGAACACCATATGAAGCAACAAAAGAGTAAGACGATACATTATCTGGTCGAACGACACATTGTCTGTTATCTAAATAGGAAGTTATCCACTTTAGAAATTGGGAGTGAAAGCCTCGACGCTCAAGTTTAGCTATCAACATTGGGTGAGATAGCCTATCAAAAGCCTTAGAAAAATTTGCGTAGATTGCATCCATTTGAAAACCCCTTTGAAAGGTATCCAGACAACCCTCCGTAAAGGCAGCTAATTTAGTTATGGTAGATCTGCCCGGAACAAAGCCTTGTTGATTAGGACATATCATATGTTTGACGGCAAAGTATATTTTGTCCTTAACTATGTACTCAAACAGTTTAGAAACTGTGGTTAGCTTGGAAATTCGCCTATAATTCTCAATATCATTTTTATCGCCACTTTTAAGGATAGGCGTAATAAAAGTCAATTTCCAGTCATCAAGGAA
>NW_016169291.1:13191-13367 GCF_001687245.7 Rhagoletis zephyria
AACGCCACTGTGGAGTGGGTAATGAAAATACAGATACCAGGGCAGAAAAAAAGCGAACCACATTTCTAGAGAAAAAGTTCAAAAAAGCGCATACGCATACGCAAAAATTAAGTTTTATTTTCTGAACAAAAAATAAAACTTAAGAAATAACGATTATTTTCCGAGCAAAAAATAAA
>NW_016169291.1:13436-17696 GCF_001687245.7 Rhagoletis zephyria
ATAAAACTTAAAACGTAACCATTATTTTCCGAGCAAAAAATAAAATTTAAAACGTAACCATTATTTTCCGAGCAAAAAATAAAACTTAAAACGTAACGATTATTTTCCGGGCAAAAAATAAAACTCAGTTAATAACGATTAAAAAGTAATTTTAATAATAAAACATATAACCGTTATGATCCCTGTGTAAGACACATACCGCTCACGAAAATTAACATCATTAGAATGCTTTTGCTTTTTATAAAACTTATTCTTCAAGTTCCTTAGTCGTTTGAGTTCTCTAGAGAACCACGGCCGCTTCGAAGGTTTAGCACTTAACATCGGGATGTGACTCACGCAAGTGTCAACTATAATAGATTTAAAAATATCGTAACAGCCAGCTACCTCCACATTTTCAAATTGCCGAGACCAATCCAACTCAAACAAATTATTTAATTCTACAAAATTACAACGCGAGTAGTTAAAAGCAACTGTTTTACTACTACCTGGGAGCTCAAAATATTTAAAAAATTCTATTTCCAACACCAGTGGACTATGATGCAGATTGGAAGGCGAGATGTAACTGGCCGCATTCGAGAGCTTAAAATTAATATTAGAGCTAACAAATATTAAATCTAAAATTCGATTAAGTCCATTTAGAAAACCATTGATCTGCGACAATTCAATACATTNTATCAATTACGTAAGATTCGCATAAACTATTAACATTACATGGAGTGAGAAAATTATTATTATCCATAAAGCTCCAAGAAATATTACCTAAATTGAAATCGCCTAAGACACAAAGTTGACTGTCACCAATTTTCTCGTGAAGTGCTAGGATATTGTCAATTTGTGCCTTATATATGACATNGATTCGCATAAACTATTAACATTACATGGAGTGAGAAAATTATTATTATCCATAAAGCTCCAAGAAATATTACCTAAATTGAAATCGCCTAAGACACAAAGTTGACTGTCACCAATTTTCTCGTGAAGTGCTAGGATATTGTCAATATGTGCCTTATATATGACATCCCGGCGGGACATAGGACACGCAAATATACAGCACACCACACGCACCTTGTAATTTTACGCAAAGTTGATTCAGCACGGAATTGGAATCCGGTAGCTCCTAAAAAGAAGCACGAAGATAGCTGCGTGTAGCAATAAGCACACCACCACCCCCACTAACACCAGTTTTAGCAAAATATCTATCCTTGCGAAAAACGTCAAAGAGAGCTGTGTTGAAGAACTCCGCATGAAAAAAATTAACGTTTAGCCAAGTCTCGGTTAGGACGAAACAGTCGTAATCCAGTTGCGAACTGAAAACACATGCAATCTTTTCATGTTAAGCTATTGAAAAATAATAAATATCTAAATCCTGGGACAGATCCCGGGATCCCGATATTGAACCAACGAAATCCCGAAAATCCCGGGATCGCAAAAATCGAAACAACTAACATCCCTACGAAGCACTCATTCGCAGCAGTAGACGAGCGAGGCATATGAGGCAAGTAGATTAGACAGGCAAACGGATTGTTTGGTCAGAAAAAAATGTATAAGATATAGATTGCATCAACTAAGAATTTCAAGTAAAGGATTGTATGTACACATGCAGATATGTATGTATTAGGGATGTTTCGAATGTCATATTTTGCACATTCGCGAATGCGAATTTTCGGATGCAAATGTGCGAATGCGAATGCGAAAGCGAATGTTAGGAATAACATTAAAAAGCTATAATCTACTTAAGTAATCGTTTTTATTACTTAAAAATTTGTTAAATTATTAGAAAATTGAACGAGTGCTTAACCTATAAATACATTGTTTTAATCTAGTAGTCAACGATCAAAAGGGGCATATTATAATTCAAAAAAAGTAATTTTGCTGCCCTTTCTCCCATGAGGCGATTTCTTAAAGGCTCGCATATAAGGCCGGCTGCACAGAACGATTGCTCACTTGCACAGGGCTGCCAGCTATCTTTAGCTATGGGGTGCCACTCTTTTTAATCATTCCCAGTTAGGAATGATGAAATAAGATAAACCAGTTGAATAGCCTTTATAAATTAGAAAATGTTAGTTGAGAAAAAGAAGTACCTAAACGCAAAGGATTTCTCCAAAATGTATTGAAATGCTATTTTTTTTACAAAAGTGCCATTTTGGAACTTTGTGTCGAATTAAAAAATCAAGTGCCATTTGAAGTATAACAGGGCCAAAAATGGTACGGTTTGAGCCAAGTTGGCGCTTGCAACGCTGGCGAGTGGAGCGTTCAGATATTTGCGGGCCAGATCTGTCAATTACAGCCGCACTCAGAAACGTTCCTTAAATTAGCTCTAACGGGCACTTAACTAATGATCGTTAATGAAGTATACATGCCTTCTATAATTTAGTCTTATATGTCTTGGCAAGTCTCTGTGTAAACAACAAAAAATACACATTTTCATTTCTTTGCCAGCTTGGAAAATATAGCCTTATTTTTACTTAAATGTGATATAAAGCTCATTAAAATGTTGTGTAATGTCTTGTTATCATAGTGCTTTGAATTTTTATTGTCCACCATGCGTGAGTTGCTTCTATTGAAAAAGATCTAGTACAAAGAATTTTTTGTTTGGAAATTTTTTGTTTATTGTTTTTAATTTTTAAAATTCCTACTTTTGACATGCAAGTGAATGGCAAATTTTATTATTAATTTTTTGTTTATTTAAAGCATTTTGTTCTTATAATTGAAGTGTGAACAAGCAAACGGTCTTTTGTTGGGTATGGTTCGGTTATTTGTCCAATGATTTTGGGTTATTGTGTCCACACGCATATCCCAAATAAAAAAAAGGTGAACATACGCCTGCGATCAAAGGATTAAAGTTTGATTTAAAATAAAGATTTAAAATTTTCGAACATTAAATTGTTAATAAATTCGGTGTGAAATATGCACATTTTTGTAAAAAATACCGTGTAGCCGGAGTTGGGCAGATTGGGCGCGGCCGAAGGCCTCCAACGCGGAAAGGTATTCTGCGCATAAGTCCTTTCGTTGCCGTAACCCGAGCTTACATTTTCTGGCAAAATGCTAAGTTTACCACATTTTCAAATGGGTGCCGAGCGGTCAGAGAGGTGAAGGGTGACTTGCCTTAAAGTTTGGACCGTTCCCTTTCTAATGGGTGGAGTCATCAATTTTTTTTCACACCCGCTCCAATACTGAACAGTAAACTATATTTAAGGGATTCGCAAGCAACCATAAAAGTCGTATTATGAAATTTCACACCGTTAAGAAAGTATTTGGCTGTGGTTTAAAGTCCTCTAAACATTTGTTTAGCCGCTCAAAACTTTACGACACACGACAATATTACACTTACGACACCTTCTGAACCATCTAAATATGTATTAAATTCACACCGAGTATATCTGAATCAATTATCTTCGGTATAGAAAACCGTGATAGTCCTGGCTAGATACATTGTAAAATAATCAGATGACAAAAAGACACAAAAAAGTTTGAAAAACCCTACATATATGTACATATGTATATGTTCACTAAAATTTAGTTAACCTAAATGGGAAGTGGTCGTCGTAAACTTTACTGGTTTCCGTGGACCCCCTGATGTTCATTTCTAACATATTCCCAAAGCTCATCAAAAAATTTGAAGATTCAGAGACTAAATTCGGAGTGGCAAAAATCAAAATAAAATATTTTCTTGTGTGATTACACACCTGCAAGTTTTAAAAAATAGAGCTCGTAAAGCCATGAAAGAACTATCTCGCTCTGAGGAGTTATATTTTTTAAGAGTACTAAATAAGCTTTCCACATGGTCGGCTAACTCATGAATTTGCATGTGATGTATTTGTCAATTAGCTCATTTGTGTTGATCGCATATTTAATTTTATCGCTCCGAGTTTTAAAGTGATGCGAAAAATATTCGTCACTCGCATATTTAAAACATAAAACTTTAAACAACAAAACTGCAAAGCTTTTATACTTCAAATTCAGAAACAAAAAAGAGACCGCATCTAGATAAATCGATGGTAAACAAACAAGCAAGCAAGAAGCTCTAGAAGTGTTCCACCGTCTCATCCTATTCAAAGCAGGATGGGCAAATGGAGTTGTAATTTACGCCTATCACAGTCAGGTGTTTGTGCCACGTGAAGGGACCGGTCAGCAGTCCCATCTTCTCAGTGAGAGGAAAAAACTAGATAGACCTTCTGAGATTGAAGGCAACATGAACATTGAAGGCCCACCTGCATCCACTCGATGGCTCCCAGTCATTGCTGAGCGAAGTAGCCACCC
>NW_016169292.1:0-1967 GCF_001687245.7 Rhagoletis zephyria
CGAGAAATAAGTTGAGAAGAAACGTAAAGTTTCAGTTGGGTTATAAATTTATTAATGCGCACCTATGTATGTATGTATTATCGCATTCAAATATTCGGTTTGCAAAATAATAAAATTGTAACATATACGTTTCTGGTTTGCAAGTTTATTTGGCGTTAAATATATTGAACTCAAAACTGAAGTTTTGATTAAGACTTAGTTGCCACAATATGTTAAGAAGACAATTGAATAAAGCACTGCATCGACATTGACAAGAGTGCCGAGGCAAGAGTGCGCTGGATATTTGCTTGACGACTTCGCTTTGTCCTCGTTAATCACCAGGCCAACCTGAAAAGGCACAAACAGATATCTGCTCTAAGGTGGGCTTCAAAGGTTTAAAACCACACTGATAAGGTTCTATCGCTTTCTTGTCAATGGGCTTTAGCCTTCCGTCGCTTAGTATACCGCGGTAATTGGCGCATATAGCTGTATAACTTTACTAGTAACACACACCAGGAGCACACTTAAGTTTCAGTCGGCAGGCATGAATTCGTTAGAGCAAATCTTTCACAAGAGTTGATGCGTGCATTTTATCAACACATTGAGCCGCCGCACAGTGCCACCCTTTCATATGAAATGTAGGCAAACATAGGATTGTGGACGGATTTGAATGAAAATTTATTTCTTAATAAAATTGAGAGCGTTGGAATTAGTTTCTTTTTAAACTTTCATTCTTCCACTGTAAATGCAGTTTGAAGTTGAAAATTTGGGTTCATGTAGCATTTGCATAGGCATGTACATATAGTTCGCTCTATTTTATAGAAAGGAGGGGTCAAATAACGAACTTAGCCTACAGATGTGCAATAAAGTTTTTTTTTTTTTTTTTGAAAAGGGTTGCCACCTGTTACAAATTTAATTCAAATTTTGTAATAAGTTGAATGAAGTAGATGTTACAAGATGGGTATCAATTGAACCGATTTTTAAAATGCTTTACCTCTAAATAGTACGTAGAAATGATACCGCATGTTTAGAAATCAAATTCAGTTTAATTAAGAGAATAAGGTAACCGTAATATGTATATCAATATGGATATCAGACAAAGGAATGTAATCAGAAAAAATAACTGTTTGTTATAAAATAACAAATCCGACGTCGTATACCTTTAGTTTAGCGCAATTATTATTTCCGCTTCAAAATATTTGTAACCTGTAACCTTCTTAAGCCTCTGAAGCCCATATGGTGATAACTATGTATTTCAACTACCCTATTTCCCTAATTCAAATGAAATTAGATTTTTCGAACAGGTGGCAACCCTACTACATGTAGTTAAGAAATAAACCTACCTGTCTTACCATATGTTTACATATGTAGGCTTTTTGAATAGTGTTCCTAGAAAGCAGATGTGCGAGTTGAATATTGTTGTGATTGTAGCTTTTTAGACGTTCCTTTATTTGCTGGCTTCACATAAGCGTAAGCCTATCTTGACTGCAAGAATATAGTGGCTACAAAACCTTCCGTCTATGACAATATTATCGATTTGGTTTCATGTCATTTTATCTGTAAAAAGCTATACAGCTTCATGAAACCTCAGTTCTTTACCGGATGTTTGCCATTGGGTTAAAATTTTTCGATGGAGAGACCACTTCATGGACCACTCAGGCATTGATTGATATCATCTGGCATGGCCTTGATATCGTTGCGCTCCAAGCGCTCATAAAATAGATCTCTAAACACCTTGTACGAGAAAACTTCGTAATAAGAAAAGCAAAATAATCTTCAGGCTTACGTACTTTTAATGAAGATGTTTTTATGTATTATACATTCTTAGAGAGCTAGTGAAAGATTGCAAACGTATCACACTTGCGTTCTCATTTTCATCTCGTTAAACGATGTTTACTTGCAATACCTTGGCGTCTTAAAGTATAGACGTAAGAAGTAAGAAGTTGAGTAAGAACCCAAAACTTCATATAGCTCGACATGTGAACAAA
>NW_016169292.1:3076-6422 GCF_001687245.7 Rhagoletis zephyria
TCCATTTATAAAAGCGTTGTATATTAAAAAGTTTTTTTTATATTATTTATTTTCTACTTTTTAGTCCTGTCTGAATAAAATTTTGCAATAGATATTAAAATAATTCAACGATATTAATAGAAAGGTGCACACACATGCATTTACATATGTATGTACATACAAACGAGCACCAATTAATTTTATTTAAAGAAATGGCGTGTCGTCTATTTCCGCTGTAGCAAACGTAGTACATAGGGCGACATCTAGATGTCATCTACCTCGCCCTATTCACTACAGACGCCGCCCCATGCACTATGCTTTTTTATAGGAACTTTTCAACGCAAAGGTTTTATGGTGTCGGACACACAACATTGAAAGTTTCTGGATCCACAACATTGAAAGTTTCTGAACACACAACATTGCAAGTTGATAAAAGCGTTGTAAAATAAAATGGCAACCTGTTTGTAAAATTACTGAGAATGAATTACCAAATTTACTAAAAGTTATTTATTTTCTACTCTCTATTCCTGCAACTTCGGCAATCAGAAAGAATTTTTCCAATTATGAATGTGAAATGGCGAGATGAGAAACAAAGCGACTGCCGTACATAAAAAAAAATGTATTTTTGACTTATATAAATTTATATAAATGTAAATTTTGATTGCAAAAAAAGCGTTACTGTCATAGTTAGCAATGAATTGCTAAAAACTGCCAAGAGTGCAAAGATAAAAATTTGTTATAAAATAAGCGCATAACAAAGAAATAAATGTGTACTTAAAACCCCGTTTTACTTTTTCGTTTGAATAAAATACTATATATATTTAAAGTGTAGTATATTTTTTAAGATTTTTTAAAAAGTACTATAAAAATGTTACAGAATGTTGGCAACCCTATTCCGTACTGACTTTTGCTAAACGTTCTTCACAGTTTGTACAGTTCACCACAGAATGGTTGCTATAGGCGAAGGTACGCAATAGAGCTATAACGATCTATAAATTTTAGTGAGTGTAAAAAGCCGTAATACCCGACGATGAAATAATCCTGTCCAGGCCATCAAGGTTATATTTACGTGCTTTAGATAAAGAAGGGTGTGGAAATACTGTATATAGGAATGCTTCCAGTATATCTATATAAAAAAATGTTTTATATAAGTACATTGATCCATATATGTAAATTTAAAGGAATAGATAACAAAATTATTTTTTAAGTTTTATTTTTTTAACAAATTACTGCGGTAAATCCATTTAGAATATTTAGAACTTAAAAAATAGGTAAGTCAGTAAAACTAAATTCAAATACAGCTGCAGAAAAAACATATTCCTATATTTGAACATGTTTGCACATGTCTATTATACCTTGAAGATGCCCTTCAAAATCAAAATGGCCTGCGTAGGCCATATCACACAACGGAGAGCTATTGATCTTCATATTTCATCTTAATCACACTTGCGAAAAAATACTATTATTTCTGAGATTCATGTGGTTTTAACTTGATTTCATATGTTCTCAAAATCGAGCAAACTGAAAGCAAAAGAGAAGTGCCTACATGTTTGTTACAAATTTTCAAGGGGGCTCCTGAGGTAAAAATATTTTATAAATAATTATAAGAAGTATAAAATATCACAAAATATAAATCCTGTTTGCTTACATTTATCATTCAACAAGGTCATAAAATTCTATTCACATTAACATAAATAAATACTGATTATATGCTTAGTAATTGCAATTACGTACCCACAAGTGGACATCCAAAACCTCTTCCCCAACCAACGATAGGCGCAAGTTGCTCTCAATTATTTAAGCGCCTTATCATTTTTCAACAGCAAAATGACAACAAAAGTAAAAAAAAAGCTTCCAAAAATGAGGAATTATGGCTAAAAATTAAAATGCAAAAATAAACTCATAAATATAAACAGCAGACAATTATCTGAACGCATTCAAAGAAATAAGCAAATATTTTTTTAAATTATTCTTTTTACCTAGGTATGTAGATATGTATTTATGTGTATTAGGGTGCTTTTTTTAGCAACTATTGTTTTTTCTCATTCCTACCTCGAAATTTTGTGGAAAACACCTAAAAAACTCCCTGAAAATTTGACCCTTCGTATTAACATTAAGGATCTACTCGCCCAAGGCGTGCAAAGACTTCCCATATAAACAAACGTAAACTTTGAGTTTTTCTCTTCAAAAGTATACAGCACAGAGGCACTATATGGCATAATCTTGGTCAATGATGGGTTTTCTTCAAAATTTAATTCCCTACAAATGTGCACATTGCCGTGTAATCCTAATTCCCACCAGCGAGGTGTAAACCCAATTTTTTCATGAAATTCTCGTTTTTTTGTCCCTATCTCGAAAATAACAAGAGCTACAGAAAAAATATAAATGACAAATTTGTAGGACGTTAAATTTTCTACGAAGAGGTTGTACAACACCAAATCGCTAATACCCGCATTTCTTGAGATATTGGACTTTGAAGTTGATCAACAATTTCTACAATTTAGCTTAATAGTCCATGAAAATTCCACACTACCTCAATTTAAAAGCCCAATATCTCAGGAAATACCAATGTTGGCGATTTGTCGTTCTGAAACTTTTTTGTAGGAAATTGAATTTTCTAGAAATTTGTCACTTACATTTTTTCTGTAGCTCTTACGCGCGGTGGGAGTTAAGGTTACGCCAAATTGGACACTTCAGCAGAGCATTCAATTCTGAATAAATTCTATTATCGACAAAGATTATGTTATAAAATGCCTCTGAGCTGTAGAGTTTTGAGAAAAAATCAAAGATTACGTGTATGTTACATGGGAAACCGTTACACGACTTGGGCGAGTTTTTTTTGGTGCTGTCCACAAAACTTCGAGGTAGGCGTGATAGAAAAAACAATAGTCGCAAAAAAAGCACCCTAATGTATATACTACAACCCGCTTCACTTGAATAAAAAGAAATGGAAAAATTATGTTTAAAAGTAGAAAGTCTAAGTTCGATACCCGGCGCAAGTATTAAATATATGTTTTTCACCTTTCCGAAAGCAACCGCTAGATGGTAAGCCGGGGTGTATCAATTTTGAGTAAATTAGCGTCCTTAAATTTCGAATTATTGAAGTTTCAAGCATTTCTGAAATTTACCGTTATATAAAAAGCGGCCGTAATTTTAGTGCGATTTCAATAATTTTCAACGTTATGGTTTTATTTGGCAAGGACAATAAAAATACCGAGTTTGGTACAAATTGGTAGAACGGTTACCGATATAACTACATATATGTGATCATAAGTGGGAGGTGCCACGCCCATTTTCCAAAATTTTACCATAAGCTTATATCTTGGTAAAGAATTGTTGCAAGCATCAATTTTGAATAAATTTGCTT
>NW_016169292.1:8333-17696 GCF_001687245.7 Rhagoletis zephyria
TAATTCCATTCAATAAAAGAACTACAATAATTTGAATTAATTAATTGCCTTTATTTTTAGCATTCAAAAACAGTAGATAAAGCAGTGTAAAAAAACGCTTTTTTAACGTAAATTAATCGTTTACGAGACTCGTTTACAATTAAAAAACGGACGTAAAAATATTCGCATACGAATGCTTTTTCGATCCGTTTACGACTGTTCGTAGGCGATGCACAATTTAAAGCGAAAAAGTGCTCGAAAAAGAGTCGTAAACGGCTATCATAAACGATTTTTAATCCGGTTTTTCTTCGAGAAAATATCCAGTTACGAGCATGTTTACGATGATTTTGCTGGCTGGGTTGTATGTAATTTATGTCAATTATAAAAACGAGTGTTGGAGCCAAAACTAGACTTTGGAAGAGTTTGGTCCATTTTTGCTTAATATAATGTAAGGTAATATTTTAAAACTGGTCTCAGCCAAAAAAATTGCTCTTTAAATTTTTTTAAACGTCCGCGTTCTCGTTTCTCCTTGAGAGAGAACACATAAAAATGAATTCGATATTAGCAGTTTAATGTTGATATTAGCAGTTTAATGTTGGACGAATAAGCGAAAACACCTATTCGAAAATGTAACAAATATTTGAGTAACATAAAATAAATATGTTTAAATGAGGAAATATAGCAAAACAATTCATGTAGATGTATTTAAATGCATACAATTTGCATGTGAGTCCAGCCAGACCCCATGCGTAGCTAATACGAATATCGAAACACGTGTCAGGCGGAGAGTTAAGCAAAAACCATTTTTTAACTGTTTACTAATCAAACACCAAAAGTATACTGAGAAAATCGGTTGACATCTTGTGATATAAGTCCTTCATAGAAATAGATAATGACCTGAACCCTCCTAAAAAATATTTTCGTCAATAAACATTCCTAAACCGCTTTAGTTTGATACCTATATTGAAATATTTATCTTATCTTCTCAATTAAATTCAACTAAAAATTTCAAGCAGGTGGTAACCTCCCAAAAAACTACTTTCGGCTGTAAGCTTTCCTAAAGCTCTTTGTTTAGATGGCAATATTGCACTATTTTCTTTATCTTATCAATTTACTTAAGCTGCAATTTTCTTTTAAGTGGCAACTATTTATAATATATTTTTTTTCATATTTTAAGTTAGACCTCTAGCAATACATCGTTGAAAACTGCATTCAATTCCATGCATCAGTTTTTGAGTGATGCGTACACACACCTAGATACAAATTCTAAAAATTGTTCCTTTGTCTTCTGTTGTTCATATTAATTATTCCTTAATATCTATAATGAACAGACATCTCCCTGTTCATATTTTAATAATAATAATAATACTTGATTGGCGCTTACACATATGTTAGTATTTGGCCGCGCTTCTCCTCCTACTTGTGGCGTGCGCCTTGATGTTGTCACACAAAGCGGAGGGACCTATAGTTTTACGCCGACTCCGAAAGGCGATTGTATTTTTATTAGAAGCTGTTTGTCATGTTGCTATTTTAGAATATGTAAAAATGTCGTGTCGTTGTTGTTAGCAGGGCGCACTTTCACTCCGCAGGGCCTGGATTCAAGCCCTTGTAAAAGCAACATCGTAAAAAATATATAGAAAAAAGGTATTTTCTTAACAGCGGTCGTCCCTCGGCAGGCAATGGCTAAACCTCCGAGTGTATTTCTGCCTTGAAAAACACATTTTCATAAAAATACCATCGCCGTTCGGTGCCGGCGTAAAGCTGTTGGTCCCTCCGCTTTGTGTGATATTATCAAGGCGCAGGCCACAAATCGGAGAAGAAGCTCCTTTTAATTTTAATAGTTTCCAATTTTTAGCCTTTTAAAGAAACAGCGGATGACATTTCCGTTCATCTCGTTTGTCCAAATCATGCGCTGTCGGAGATTTCTAGCTTTACACGTATAGCTGATGTCCTTGGGCTATCCTGTTCAGTATCTGGGTCGAGCTGCATTATCCCGCGTCGATCTTGACCGTAACAACGCTCGTCCGAGGCTTGGTTTCTTGTCTGTGGAATCATTTGGAATTATCAGTAGGTGGTTGGCCTCACTGACGGTTGACTCGCGTCCGCGGGTCCGTCAGATCCGTCATCTCTATATAAGAGATTCCCGTGCAGTTTTTTAATTAGTATTATTATTGTTATTGTTATTATTATTATTATTATGGATAAATTTAAATTTCAATGCGAAATATGAAGACCAATTTATTATAATAAATATATAAAAATGTAGCTCCAAACAACTGATTAGAAAATTAATGTAATAATAGCTCCAAGCTAAATTTTCTTAACCACCAAGTTACTATTTTTTGCTCATTTGTTAAAATTTTAAATAAGACTACACCTACAATGCCTCAAAGCCCATATATTAGCTCACTTTATTTAGAAAAATGTTGTACTTATTAAAATGAAGCATATACATATGTATGTGTAAACAAAATTAAATTATGTACATATTACATAGCTCTAATAAAATATGTAATTTATCAGCAGTTTAGGATGTTTGACGATTTTTACCATATAATGGCACTTAATATGTATTTTCTTAATAGACTCTCGAACGGCGGTTATAATAACTTTCAGTTGGGCGCATCTAAATAATACTCATTATGTAACTAACCTAGAAGAGCTACTACCCACAAGGACTTTGACGCTTTTAAGAACTACCAAGAAGTATAAGAGGCGAGGGCCTACATTAAAGGTGAGCCAAACGCGTGAATAAGCATAGCAAATTGTATCAATTTATGTACATACATACTTTCAACTCGGAAACGCGCATAAATAAACATAAACAATTTACAAATACATACATACCAACATCAGCAACAGCATCAAAGGCAACAATAAAATAATGTGGTATCATAGGAATGCGCTCGACAGCAAGAAACCACAGAAAGCAACAATAGGCCACCACACAGCCAACAATAAAAAACTTAAATTATGAAGAGGAAAAAATGAGATAGCATCGCTTGTATTTAAGCTCCCACAGAGGCGTATACATACACCCATTTATACATATATAAGTAAGTATAAATAGTTGTGGAGGAGGACAAATGTCCTTTACTGATAAGCGTCATAATAAATGTCGACCTTTCGTTTTTCCATTTACAATATTATCATAAACAAACATAGCGGCGAGCGCAGAACCAAATATGCGGAGATACAAAAGTATACATACTTAGATATTATATATTTAATATGTACACAAATATATGTATGTATGTACATAAAATCAAACGCTTTGAATTATGCTTCGGGGCATTCCACGAGTAAATTTGTATGATGTGTTTCTCATAAAATCTCTATATAAATGCATATATGTACACGGTCTAAAATTTGGGTTTAATTATTTTTTATATAACCTATTTATAGGACTCAGGCATCAGGGTGTCTCTCAGAAAGAGAGAGCAAATCTTATGAACTGACGGCATCAACACAGTGAAATGTGGTTTTGGTTCAAACTCAACATTTGAAAGCACATTTACGTACATGGTTGTAGCTGAGTGCGCAAAGGGTTCAATCTCCATCAGACGGAGCATAAATTTAAGATTTTTTTTATTCTTAATTACGAAAATGTTTGTGTTTAATATTTAAGCTGAACTGTTTAAATTCTAAACCCAACAAATGTGCTCTCTTTTTTTAAACATGGAAAGTTTGTATTTATAGCTGAATTTAGTTTGGTCATATATGTATGTAGTCCAAAATTTTAAAATAAAAGAAATTTTTAACCGTGTATAAAACCGGACGTATGTAAGTAAAAATCTATTTTCTACTTAATTAAAATCATTATGGAAAACATTCGTACCTTTGGTTTGTGAGTCATAAATCATTATATACGCTTGGAATTGCCCACCGTTTTTTGCAAACTCTTGTAAATGGTAAATACATGTATCAAAGAAAACCCAGAAGTAGTACGAAAAGTGCGCAAGTTTGTTTATGTCAGGCCTGAAAAATCTATGAAGCGGCTAGCTACAGTTGACTGCGACTGTCGTGCTTGTGGGTCTATGGAAATGTCACATACATACATCCTTATATATTAAATACATATAGTGCATATGTATATTTCTATGTACTTCAATGCTTTCTTGCTCATGGAAGTCTTATGTCTTGTCTGTCCCCATGCCTAGCCTACCTGTACATAACTGTTTATTATTATAATAAGTACAATGTCAGACAACAGCAGCAACAAAACCAACCACTAAGACCATAATAAAAAACCGACCACTCCACGCCAGAAGGTATGTAGCTTACAATAGCACTAAGGGCTATTAGCTGCGCATTACATTTTGCATTTTTTTTTTGTGCAGGTAAATACTTAAATACATACAAACCATTTACTTTTATTTATTTTTTTTTGCAGCATCATAGACTACATACATAGACAGCACCAACACCATACGACAAAATTGCAAAATGATGAAAAAAAGCAAGAATGAAATACCGCATGGAATTTATGTTATTTTGTTGTTCAAGGATCAGATAAGCTAATAAAAAATATTATAATTATGTAGATGACTGGAAGGTGTAATGCAACACCAGTTGGGCCAGTTCAGGCAAGACGTAAATCAACAGCAATCATTTTCTCACCAGCGTACCGCTTTTGTCGCAACACCTCCTAAACCACAGTGGTGGGTGGGCATTTTCTGCCTATTTGGCGCAGATAGTCGCAGCTTCCATGGCACCGGCCACTTAAGTATTTTCTCTCCAACCTTACTTATATATAAGTATGCACTGGTTTTTTGTTTTATACCTAACAAGATATACTATGTATAAATATGTATGTATAGAAATACTTGCGCATAAGTGTTCGGCTGCGGTCAGCGTGAGGTTACTGCAAAGAGCTGGCGGCCAAAAGAAATCACCAAAAAAAACGATTTTAAGTGAAATTTAATGCACATAATAATGAGGCGTTTAATTTATGAAAAATCGCATAATTCATATGTATGTACAATGTATAGCTTGGTTTGCCAAAAAATAGGTCAAAATGCGTACATTTGGTAGTGCGGGATATTTGGAGGATGCCCCTAGTCTTAAATATAAATGTGTGTATGTACATTAGGGTCGGCGTAAAACTGTAGGCCTCTCCGCTTTGTGTGACACCATCAAGGCGCACGCCACAAATCGGAGGAGAAGCTCGGCCAAACACTAACACATGTGTAAGCGCCAATCTATGTTTATTATTATATTTAAGAAAAGTCGCCTTACTTGGACAATTTTATGCGATTACAATAAATGGGCTACCTTCTTCTTCTTCTTCTTCTTTATTGGCGCTGTAACTGCCTAAGCGATTTTGGCCGTGTTCAACAAAGCACGCTAGTCGTTTCTTTCCTGCGCTAACTGGCGCCAAATGGAAACGCTAAGTGAAGCCAAGTCCTTATCCACCTGGTCTATCCAACGCAGAGGAGGCCTTCCCCTTCCTCTGTTACCAGCATTTAAATTTTTTACCGTGTATTCGCTACCGCTACCGTATACCGCTATTCGTACCTCATCATAGTCAGGCGGTGGGACAGCTACTCCATCATCATCGAATCGGGTTCGCCTTCTCCACTACTTTCAGCGCTGCTACCATTCAGTAGGTTGTAAAAGTATTCCCTCTACAATTTAAGTATATTCTGGACATCGGTCACTAGGTCGCCATTGTTGTTCTTACAGGAGTTCGCCCCGGTCTTGAGACCTTCCGTAAGTCGCCTAACCCTCTGGTAGAATTTTCGGCCGTTCTTCCTGTCGGCCAGCATCTCAAGCTTTTCGCTCTCATGTATTTCGGCCGTTCTCTTCTTATTGCGGCAAATACGTCTCGCTTCCGTCTTAAGTTCCCTATAACGGTCCCACATGGCGTGCGTTGCGCACGATCCCAGCGTAGCCCTATAGGTGGCGTATTTTTTCTCTGCGGCTTCTTGGCATTCCTCATCGTACCAGTTGTTTTTTCGGGCTCGCTGAAATCCAACTACTTCTACGTCGGCGGTATTTAATGATCGGGAAATGCGGTTCCACTGCTCGCATATGTCGGATTGTTGAGGAGTGCTCTCAGAGAGTAGGTGTGTGAGTCCAGTGGCGAATAAATTGGCCGTTTGTTGTGATTGCAGCTTTTCGATGTTAAGCTTTGCTTGCATTGTGGGGCGCACATTTTTTGCTGCACAGAGGCGGGTGCATGTCTTGGCTACAACAATTTAGTGGTCCGAGTCGATGTTGGCCCTCGGAGGACGTCTGAAATGCTTGAAGCATGCTCTCCGTCTATCACAACGTGATCGATTTGGTTTCTCGCTTTTCGATCTGGAGACAGCCATGAAGCTTGGTGGATGTTGGAACCTAGTACTACATATTACCATATTTCGGGCCCGACGAAGTCGATTAGCCTCAGTCCGTTATCAGAATTTTCGTCGTGGAGGCTGACAGTAGCGCCAAAGATCCCTTCCTTGCCCACCTTGGCATTAAAATCGCCGAGCACGATATTGAAATCAAGTCGGGGGCAGCGCTCATATGTACGCTCCAAGTGCTCATAGAAGAGATCCTTGGACGCCTCATCCTTCTCTTCCATTGGAGCATGGCGCAGATGAGCGAGATGTTGAAGAATCGCGCTTTGATACGGATTGTGGAGTATCTCTCCTACCATGAATCCTACAACGAATTTGCGCTTCTTTAAGTGGAAATTGTAGTAGAGGTCGCAAGGCTTCACGCTTACTTTTCCTTGCCCCGTTCATCGCATTGTCTTTGTCTTCCCGAGGACATCGACCAGCCAGGCCGAGGCACCTTCCCCATTAAGGGTCCGGATATACCAGGTGCATATCCTCAAACCATAGTCCTTTATACGTTTGCCGTGGTCATCATCACAAAAAGGGGGTCTCATCCGAGGATTCTTGGAATTTTTCATTGGGCGAGGTTTTAGCGTGGCGGAGCCGAAACCCAGTATACGCGAAATTTTATGCCTTCTCCCTTTAGCTCGCTCCCAAATGGGTGTTTTCTTGTTACCCAGAGGATACGTGGATATAAATATCCGAACGTTGTGAGCTTCGATTTGAACCGTACGCACAAGAGTCGTTTCTGGTCACTACCAGGTGAATGGCAGTCAAAAGTTTTCCACTTCTGCGCACGGAACCATCCTCCTTCCAGTCTCTCCTAGCATTCATATAATTATACTACCAGACAGCTGCTGCCACTTCTTCAAATTTTTTTTTGGTTTTCTCTACAAAACTGAACTCAACGACAACCGCGTGACATTCTATGTAGAGATGATCACATCCAGTCACTTTTAGAAAATCAACGAACTTGCACAAATAAAAATAAACGAAATTATTTATTTTGAGATTTCCAGGTCAATGGATGGCCAATCCGTAAATGAAATGGATAAGCGCCAGCATTGGCCGGTTTGCTTGTAATGCTCGCAATAGTAGAGCAATGCATAAGTACCTACAACATGCCATAGATGGATATTGGGGTGTGAACGTGTACGTATGTAAGATGGCCCCACCGGCACGCATACCACATAAATATACTTATAACTGACAACAAACAGTCAACACTCCACGGATGTCCAACAAGACAACACTGTAGTGTCCGTACTGTCCGGCTTTTCAGAGTTAAGAGCTGACTGTTTTGTGTTAGCAATTACAATTGTAACTATTACGCATGTGTGTATGTAAGCGTATGTGCGCGTCATTTTATTGTACGTGGCTCAGTTATGAAAGCCATACACACCTAACTGGATTTATTAAATTTTGTGGTAGGTGGCATGAAATAAATAGAGACAAGTTACCGGTTATCTAAAATGGGGAAAACCGGCACAACAGCAAGTGGATACAACTACATCAATACGACAACAAGAACAATTATGGCGTTTTAGTTTCAACCAAAAAAAGGTTACCTTTTATTTGCCCTCTACGCCCAAATACTAAGCAGAGGGCAATGAGAAGGCAAAATTTTTTGTAGAAACGAAAACACCATTAGCCGATGTATACACACATAAATGCATAGTATATGTATGAATGTGCACTAGGGTGGTCCAAAATAAGTAAAGTCGGAATTTTAATGCTCTCACCCCCTATATCGAAAAAATATACCCCTAGTTTTTTTTATTTTGAAATCAAAAAGTATTTAGAGGTCGCTCAAAGCGCTCAAAGTTTTCCATGTATTGTATATGGGAAAGAACATGGTATGGGGTTCTTGAAAATCAATATTTTTCGATCGGAAAACTCTGGTTCTCTTCAGGAGACTCCCAATAACAATACCCAAATGTTTAATTAACCATTTTTAGTACAAATGATTTTTTATTTTTTCCCCCATTGCATTTTCTGGCATTTTCTGGGGGTTTTGGCGGACCTATAAAATATAGTTGCTATGAAAAAATGGTTAAATAAACAATTGGGAATCTCCTCAAGCAAATTAGTGTTTTCCGGTTTTCAAGAATTCTATACCATTTCTACGAAAAGTGGTTTTTTCCCATATAAAATACATGGAAAACTTTGAGCGCATTGAGCGACCTCGAAATATTTTTTGATTTCACAGTAAATAAAAAGGGTACATTTTTTTCTGGTATAGAACAATCCTTGAAGTGGGAGCATAAAAATTCCGGCTTTACTTTTTCACATGAATTTTTGGTCCACCCTAATGTGCACCCAAAAGCTCAGCAAGAATGCATATATGTTCGTATAAAAGTTCATGTCTACATAAATATGTACACATGTTCATGAGAAAGCTGCGTTGGTATGACAGTTGCAATTTAGAAATGTTTAGCATAAATAAATAAATATAATTTGTTTGTTTGTATTCATGTTCACTAGGGATGTTAATTTTTTCGATTTTTACGATCCCGGATCGATTAGTAACAATAGTGGCAATACTATTGCAAAAGCAGATGCGCAAGGTGGCGCTGGAGTCGAGTTATTGCCAAAAATCGTCAATTCGGAGGCACCAGAGATGTAACTCAAATTACCCCCGTTAAATTAACCATCAGAACCATTGCGGTCCTTGCTTTACTTTGATTAAACAGAATGTGGACTAATGATACTCACCAGTTTAGAAATTGCCACCAATAATACTACACAGATTCAAGGACGATTCACCATCGAGCTGCAAGGACTTCTTCCCGATATAACGCTTTCGCCAGGTTATTTAAGATGGCAATGGGAGATATGCCTTCTGTCGACCACAAAACCAAACGGGAACGTAAACTGCTGGCGAAAACGTTGGACCAAATATTTGAATAAAAAAATTAATTTTGGGCGGGACGAAGTTGGCCGGGTCTGCTTGTTTATTATATTTTATCAACTTAAGTTTTGGTTTGAGAAGCCCTCTTATCATATAATTAATAATAATTAGTAAATGTGTTTGGAACGTACTTTTTTATTTAAAGTGAAA
>NW_016169293.1:0-10060 GCF_001687245.7 Rhagoletis zephyria
GACCTCGCGTTTTACTGTACTCAAGAAGTTAATAAATTGAATTGAATTTAATATCTTATGAACTACATAACCGATTCAAAAACTAATGACGCCAAAATAAAAACAAATAAATTTATCTTTCTGTTGATGTGCATTTATAAGCTTTATTATAGTTTTAATTTATATGCTTTATTATAATTTTATTTTTAATAAAAACTAAAAAACTAAAAGAAATTTCGTTTTTTTTCATGAAATAACCTTTTTTTAACAAAATTTCATGATAAATGCAAAAGAAATTTATATTATTAAGAAAGTAGAAGCTTTTACCTTTAATTTGATGTACATATTTTTTTTTATCATCTGCTGTTGAGTTTTAAGAATTTAGAGTTAATTTAGTGATAGTGAAAGAAGTTCTGCGCAAGTATCCTACGATATTACACATTTTCCGCATCTTGTTCCGCGTCCGGAAACACTGACATAGTTGACTACGAAAAATCAGCTGTTTATGGTTATCGTACCTATAATCGATGATAGTTAATGTGGTCACGGTTATGGCTATGGCGTTATGATATGTCACCACTACTTTAACCTTTAAGCGGATCGAGCAAGTGTTGAAAGTCCGAAAGTCGAGGGATGTTTGCCCTCACTAGTATGATTGTCAGTACTTGCGAGATGAGCAAGACGAACAGGATAAAAGAGGCGAGTTTGGCAATTGGAGCATATGTTGAAAGTCCGAAAGCGAGCATTTACTCCAGGCCCGAGTGCACGGGCCCAGGCTGGTGTATGTTTCCGAGTAAGATTAGTAAGATATGTGAGATGAGTCAGATGAGCAGGTTTGAAAATGGTGAAGTTGTCTAGTCAGCAACATGGTGGAAGCTGTTCTCCGGTTAGGCAGACAGTGCAGGAAGTTGAAACGGTGGCAAATCGAACTAGTTGGAAAGTTGAGTATGTGTGTATTCTGGTAAGTTCAGTAAGTTGGGTGAGTCGAGCTGGTCGAGCAAGTCTGGCTGGCGAGCATTACTCCGGTCTGTTCAATGAGGTACGGTCCCTTCGGCGAGTATCGCGGGGGCTGTGGTTTAACACCTAAATGCGGGTAGAACCATAATGGTTCAGTATGCAGGTGCATTGCAACCATGTGCCGGGACCTAAAGAACGGCAGAGATTTTAGGTAGGTTTCGGCTTTACCAAGGTGGTAAGTGTGTCTGCCCACACTGCCATTTAGAACTAAAATGCTCCGTGGAACTTGGACTGCATTATTGCAGGAGGNGCAGGTGCATTGCAACCATGTGCCGGGACCTAAAGAACGGCAGAGATTTTAGGTAGGTTTCGGCTTTACCAAGGTGGTAAGTGTGTCTGCCCACACTGCCATTTAGAACTAAAATGCTCCGTGGAACTTGGACTGCATTATTGCAGGAGGTACCCACGTTAAACCTAACATACAGTTGTCCTGTTAAGTGAAAGTTACTTAAATTTTCGAATTTTTGGTTTCACCAATCAATTTAAATATTGATTTAAGTAACCTATGCTCTTCANGTACCCACGTTAAACCTAACATACAGTTGTCCTGTTAAGTGAAAGTTACTCAAATTTTCGAATTTTTGGTTTCACCAATCAATTTAAATATTGATTTAAGTAACCTATGCTTAAATAAAAATAAAATCAGAAAAACCACACTCAAAGATGTTAAACATTCAATCAGTTGATCAATACACACACACCACAATTCTGGGTATTAGCTGCCCTGCTTTAACAACCACTTTTACCACGGTGCTGCCAAATTTTTACTCGACCTTATTGAAACTGAAAAAATTTAAATGAGAATTAAATAAAAAACTATATTAATGCCCTGAGGAAACGATTTTAATGACAATTCTTTAACGTGGTGGCAGTTTCTTAGTAAATTTGTTTGCCTCTCGAAGCATTGATCCATCCTTTGCAAGACCCAGTAATCGGCGATTGTGCTGCTGAGTTGGGCGAACGTTCCAAAGCTGCTATTCAATCGCTTGTTTTGTATGGAAAAAGGTTTCACATGCAAATAGACTTTAACAATTTGGAATTTTTGTGAGAAGACATTTGACATTTTCGAAACGAAATAATTTGACAAAAAATCAAATCAGCTGCTCTGCTGATACTACCTGTTCAATGTGCCTTGGCTTTATTTAATATTTCTATGCAATATATATTAAGTAATAACAAAGCAATAATAATGGAAAAATAAACAATACAAAAGCGGAAATTCAGTGATTAACTTACATTTAATTGACTTACATCAGATTCTATAAGAGGGCTATTGCAGTTATCCGGAAGTTTTCGATTTCCATTCTTTAAAAAGTTTTCTTCCTCTGTTGGTGTTATAGGTTTACCGCCTGTAAAATATAATATTTGTATAAGCTTTTTAGTTGAGGGCAATTACAAAAATATAATTCAGTAGTGTAAAAATACTATCCAATTATTTGTTTTGTTCAAAATTTTACTGCTTGCTATAGTTCACACACAAATTCCTTTTACACCGCAACTCGGAAACTTAACTCTATCATTCAATATATGTAGTGGGACTTATCGAGAAAAATTCCGAAGTTCTTCGAATCGTTTGAGCCAAGCATAAGCTCAGATAAAAGCGATGAAACGTTTGGGATTTCCGCAATAGTAATCGATGATATTGATGATTATGACATTTTTTAATTTAACAATATATCGGATGTTCCTTCTACACCTATTCTTTAATTTTAAATTAAGCATATGAAACAGAACTGGGCGTAGGAATCTTTATTATTAACTGAAAGAACATTCTCCGACATTTACTTTTTAAAAATAATTTCATTCAAATATTAGCCCCGAATACGCTGTAGGTGGTCCATTCGGATGGTCCAGTTTTCAACTAATTTTTTTCAGCATTACGCGAGTAATGCTGGCTTTATAATTTTTGAATGATAGCTGGCTTTTGACGAAGACTTTTGACTTCACATAACCCCAAAGAAAAAACCTAAGGTGTGATATCACACGATAACTTGCTGAAACCAAATGTTTCCGACGTCACGGGCTTCAAAAATGTTCGTTATCATGGTGCGGTAGCGCTCGTTATTTAAGGTTTGTTCTGTCCGAATCTGAATTAAATTGTTTTTAAAAAATAAATGTCAGAGATTCTTATTTCGAGTGATAATAAAAATTCCAACATCCAGTTCTAAGTTGTTGACGCCTATTATGAGTTGCATTCGATCTTCGACTGTGATCGAACGAATTTTCATTTCGTATTATGACGCTCGTACGATGATAGCGCTTTTGTAAATTTCGCTCGTTTAGGCTGTTCACAAGGTATATTTTTCAACGCTGAGAAGCTTTGTTTACAAATTGAGCAAACTAAGTAGTGTGCTTATACATATGTATCTAAATTTGTGCAAATTAAAATGAAGTAAAAAAGAAAGCGGGTTTATAAAAACTTGGTAAAAATTAGTACAACGGAATCCTGGTCCAATTGCGACTTATCACTTATCACTTTACAACTTTTGGATAAGCCCTTTTTTAAAGTAAAGCTGATAAGTGTTGCACTTTTCACTTATCAAAAAAAAACTTATCATTACCATTGCACAACCAATTTCTTCTGCTTTTCAAATAGAGAACTTTTCCAATAATGTGCTTAGCTAAAATTATTACCGTTTCACAATGGAAAACGAAGGATTAGCAAGCCCATGCGCGATTTGATAAACATTTTCAATATCTGTTTTTTTCTTTTCATGTCGCGCGCACAAAGCAAAGCCAATAAATTGGCTGTGTTAAAAATTATTAAGGAAAAAAAGTAAGTAATTCTTACGTCCATAAACCTAGCTGACCCAAGTCGCCAAAAATCAATAAAAATTAAATAATTAAAAATTGAAGAACAACTAAAAGACACCTAATTCCTGCATATATGTATTTCGAAAATTTAAAAAAAAAAATTTAAGATTGTTCAGCTAGCTTAACAGCGCTGAGCTAGCTGAAAAACACATTTTTGCGAATTTCTAGGAAACCAATGGAGCTACTAAATTGGTTTTAGTGGCGTTGAAGAACACCTAAAAGACACCTAATTCTAGCATATATTTGGAAAATTTAAAACCTAAATTTAACGATGGGTCAGCTAGGTTTACGTAAACCTAGCTGACCCACACATTTTTGCGAATTTCTCGGAAACCAAAGGAACACCTAAATTAATTTTGGAGGCCCTAATTAACACCTAAAAGACACCTAATTGCTAGCTAATTTTTATTGATTTTTGGCGACTTGGGTCAGCTAGGTTTATGGACGTGTAATTCTTGACTATCATATGTATGTTTATTTGAATAACTATATTTTTCTACATTTTAGGATTATTTATTTGGATCTTTCCAAAATAATGCAGTAAAAACACACAAAAACGGGATGCTTGGGCTGAAGTTCTGAAGAGGTTAGCTACTGCTAACCGCGAGTGGACTTATGCCAGGGACCACTTATTTGGTCTTTGGAATAGTCGAACCTTGGTAATTTTGTTAAATAAATTAAATACTATACAATCAAAGGTAGACACTACCACAAACAAACGTGAGCTAAATGTGAGAATATGTTGGTGTACCTAATTAATTTTGCATGCTGTCATGTTCTCATCGTTACGCTCTTGCCTATATACGTACACGGGACGTTTTGGCTCTTTAACCAGCTGCTCACTCTTTGCCCATGTCTGTTTACAACTAACTATTTTTTAGTTTGAAAAGAGACAGCTACGCATTCCAAAAACAAACCATAATAACAAAGCTAACCAATAACAACAATTCTTGCTTTGTGTACACGTCGTTTTGCTTAAGAATTTCTGTAAAACAGTTATTATACAGGTCCCGAACAGCAATATTAAAAAAATCTCTTTATTTCAGGCTAAAAGAGACAATGCCAAGAGGACAGGCACTGCGGGTGGCAAAAATGCCATATTAGATGAAGTCGATAATTGTATTTTTGGTAACGAGTCGACGGTTGTGCAGGGTTTCGGCCAGCCCGAAAATGATGGGGTGTCTTTCAATTTGGACTCTACATTGGAGAACAGAGAACCCCATAGAGCAAGATCGAGCAACAAAGACAACCCCGAAAAGTGCATACATGTGATAAACATGAAGAACTAAAAGTTCAATTATTGGAGAGTGAGCTGTGCAAAAATAAATTAAAAATATTACTGTTAGAAAAAAATTTAGGAGTGAAAAGATCGAAATCCACAGCGGATTTAGGAGGAATCGAATAATGACAATTCTGACACTACTCACATTCCTTTATTGAGTCCGATGCATTCCACACGAATTCTTGATATTGAGGACAATTAATATGTACATAGATAAGTATGTATGTACACTGGCAATCAAGAGTGAGTGTATAGTGCTTTTTGTTAAATATGTGCAATGGTTTTCACACGATTGGTACAATACAGGGAACTTCTATCGAAAAATTTGAAATGTTTTTCGTGATTGGGATAAAGAAAAATATTTGTGCATTCACACGATCGGGATACCTTTCCCAACAAATTTTGGGCGACCTAAAGATCTTTTGTATCTCTTTAAAGGAGTCCCTAACCCAATGCGGCCAAGATACCTTCGACTTCCCTAATGAATCCTAAAAGTGTCTTGGTAGACGAGTTCCTTATAACAAAGGGTTCGAACATCGGAGATTTAAAATGAATCAGTTTTTTGTCTGGCTAAATCCGGACAGTGACAGAGAATATGCTCCGATGTTTCATCAGTCTCGAGCCAGAGCCGGCATTCCGACTCTGTGATCGCACCTATTCGGTGCAAGTGGAATCGCAATTAGTTGTGACCGGTCAGATACCCAGAAAGTAGCCTGATGTCATTTCTATTTGCTAAGAAAATGTCGTTTCTGTTAAAAGGGTAGCCGAAGAGCCTGGCCTGTCTAAGGCCTCCCACCTCTCCCCAGTGCTTACTGCGTTCCGAGAGTATCCACTCAATAATTATGGCTCTCGACAATAACGACTGGGAAAACAGAATGGTTCAAGTCCCGAAAAGGCAGTTGGCGATCCTGCAGGTGCCAAGTCGTCGGCGATCTCATTGCCTGCGATTCCACAATGGCCTGGTACCCAGCACAGTGTTACCGTGTTTTTGGCTGTCAAAATTTATAGCGTGTCATAGCAGTCTCTAACCAGCTTGGATTGGATAGTCTAATTTGAAAGGGCCCGGATGGCTGCTTGGCTATCTGAAAAAATAACTACAAAAGCGCCCTTTAAACCCTTTTTAAGATTGCGACTATTTCAGCGTGAAACACCGTGGGCCTTTTGCCCATGGGAATTGTAAGTTTGGTGCTAGGTCCAAAGATACCTGCACCCGCTCTGTCCTCCGTCCCTGAACCGTCTCTGTACCAGTGTACGTATCTGAGATCAAGTGCAGAGAGCCCATTTGTTCAATCTTCGCGATAGAGGATTATCACTGGAAATTTTCTGCCAAAGTAGACGTCTTTAGTCATGGAGTCACAGATTCCGCATATTTCCAACCCTCTTCCCAAGAATACCTGCATGAAGCTTCTTTGCGAAGAAGCCGTCGTTGGATAGTTGAAGTTGCAGCTCCTTCGTGGCTGCGGTTTCCGCTAGAGCCGCGGTTGAACACGTTCTTATAGAACCAGTGACGGATAGCCATGCCAATCTTTGCAGTTTTTAAAGGCGAAGTATGGAAATTTTTTCAATTATCTTCTGCCACCATGCTATGGATGCATAAAACACAATCGGACGGACGATAATACGGTAAAGCCACTCAATCAGCCTTGAGCTCAAACCCCACGTCTTCTGCAGCCCCACATGGCCCGTGTGGCTTTAGCAACCGTTCTGTAAAGATGGGAGTTTCAATTAAGTCTCTTATCTATCATTATCCCCAGATATTTGACTTCATCGGAGTACTCAAGTACTGTCCCTCCAAGAGTGACCGAACAAAGGTTTGGTGTATACCTTGTTGTAAGCGGTACCAGAACAGTCTTAAGAGGATTTATGCTGAGGTTCTCATTGGCACACCAGTTTGAGACCACGCGACCACGCTGCGCATGTAACGTCAGATACTGCCGAATTTTCCCGTAACTATAATTGCAAGGTCATCTGCGTATCCCACAACATCGTAACCACACTCAGGTACCCTCCCTGTGGGCAGCCTCTCACGGCTCTGGTCTTCACGTGAGTATTGCCCAAGGACGATGAAATTTCACGCTCACGAAGTATATCGTCGATCCAACCAACAGTAGTAGGGTCTAAGCCGCTTTGAACCAATGACCTTGAGATAGGTCGATAGGCAATATTATCGAAAGCCCCCTCGATGTCCAAGAAGGTACACAGATCGCTATCCTTTGCTTCGAAGGCACTTTCGATCCTACCAACTAAGATACTGTAGGGCCGAACCAGTTGGTTTCCCTTTGACATAAGCGAATTGTGTTTGGTGTGAGGGAGTGAAAGTGTTAAGTCGCTCCCTAATATGGAGGTCTAAGAGTCTCTCTAAAGTTTTGAGAGTGAAGGAAGTTAGGCTAATAGGTCTGTATGGTTTAGCTAAGTCAAGGGGCCTGTTGCCCGATTTCGGAATAAATAACACGGACACCTTCCTCCAAGCATGGTTGGCGAAAATCCACCTAGATATATAGGTGTCGTTGGTTACACCACTGTGCAGTGGTGCAAGCAGGCGGGGCCTAGCCAAGGCCGAGGTACAAACTCCCCTGCCTCGTCTAGGTCTAGTGGTAGGCCGTACGAGCTCGCCCAAGGGAGGCTGGGGTGGGCATACGTAGGCTATTTCTAGGGGGTACCTGGCATAGGACAAATGATCGCAACAAAAAAACACAGGCAAAATGCTCACAAGACAAATGATCGATAGAACAACTGATCACTAGGAAAATGATCACAGGATAATTAGATCACTACGAAAAACATCACAGCCAAAATTATCACAATATCACTGATCACAGGACAATTGATCACTAGAAAATTTGTCACAGGAAAATACATAGGATGCTTTCCATTTCCAGACAACCGGTCAGGTACGAGCATGATTTTTAATTTCGACCAAACTCAAATACATTGTTTGTTGGTCCAAATAATGAGACACGTATTTTTTCTTTTGGCTCAGAAAAATTTTTCGACCAAATTAAACGCGATTTTGTTTTTCAGGCAAAAATCGATTTTTCGAATTGACAGTGAGAATGTTTTTTTAAAATGCCCATAACTTTGTCAATATTTAATAGATTCCAACAATGTTTTTACCCAAATGTCAGTAAATCTTGTCACTTCAAGATAGAATGATATACTTATTGATTTTCATTATTTAAAATTTTTTATTTAACAATAAACAAAAAGTGCATATTTTTTTTTAAATTTAATTTCTCAAAAAGTGTATTTTTTTTTTCTCTCAAACTTTTTTACCGGGAAAGAGACAATCAACCCAAATCTCTAATAGCGAAGATTTTTTTTTTCTGAGTTATGATATTTTATAGAAAATATACGTTTTTGTGGTACGTACTACAATATTCTTATATTGTTTAACTAAATGGAACATATGTATGTAATATATCAGCAAAAAATACAGCCGTGATCATTTTTTGTGTATCAATAGATATTAGAACACACTTTCCACCATACAGTTTCGATTATAAAAAGCGGGAAAAAGTGATTTTGTAGTACTAGGCGTATATAACGCATTAGTTAACAGATAGAGTTCTTACTGGGGGCATGACTCTGAATGATTCAACTGTGTGTAGTCGAAGGCGTGTCAACACGTACACAAATGACTCGCGAGTCGACGTACCGCGTATGCCACCTATTACATATATTCGTTTAATTAATTTCAAATGGGGCTCTTTGGGAAATTTATTTTTAGCAAAAATTTTAAAAACAGTAATTTTGTTTACTTGTCGGATAACATTTTTTTCATAGGGATATACATTGGATCCTTGGCTAAAAAACTTCTGTGGTAAAACTGTCCCTTCTTTTAAAGTCAATGAGTAAGCTCCTTCAATAGGAATTTCCATAGAGATGATCAACGTCTAGCTATAATTTTTGAGGAATTTTCTCTCGACATATTTGCAGATAACAAATGCAGCCATGTTTTATACAAGAGAGTTGTTAAATCGCTCTGCAAATTTTTGAACAAAAAGCTTTCCGAAGTTTTATAAAGAGCGAAATACACCACACAAGTGGCTTGTCAAACATTCTTTAAACCTACTTTTCCCATTTCGCCATACACCATGCAAACATGACTCGTTCAAGCAAAGAATTTTAGTTTTCTTCCGGTTCACAATGTAAAAGGGTTCGGTTTTCTCCGATTTTTCTCTATCGCGTCCTCGTTCCGTTGCGAATGAGGCGATTTTATCATACACTACGTAAGCGGTTTAATCAAACGTCAACATGGCGGCCAGAAAATCAAAAAATTTTGATTTTTGTTCACATTTCCTTCAAACGGCTTGTCAAAACTTCAAACACACCCATACACAACATATATAAATAGCTTTAAGCAAAGGGATACTTCGTTTGGTTTGTCAAGCCGCTTGTGTGGTGTTTTTCGCTCTTAAGCACATCTGCATTTGCTGCAAATATTCAAAATTTTATCGATAATTTTTTCTTTCTATCGTCATATTTTCAACGTATTTTAAACCGACATAATCTGGGGAATGAATGGAGAGAACACGCATTGTTCGATCATAAGGATATTCATATTGATTCCTCATTAGATCCAGATAATTATAGGAAACGTTTTTGAATTAAAAGATCCTTCAGCTTCATATAAGTTTATAAATAACGGTGATACTTTGTTTGAACCACAAGAAAAAATGTACCAATTGAATTGGAGAATGTAATTAATTATTACAACGCTTTTATCAACTTGCAATGTTGTGTGTCCAGAAACTTTCAATGTTGTGTGTCCGACACTATAAAACCTTTGCTTTGAAAAGCTCCTATAAAAAAGCATAGTGCATAGGGCGACATCTGTAGTGAATAGGGCGAGGTAGATGACATCTAGATGTCGCCCTATGTACTACGTTTGCTACAGCGGAAATAGACGACACGCCATTTCTTTAAATAAAATTAATTGGTGCTCGTTTGTATGTACATACATATGTA
>NW_016169293.1:14119-17695 GCF_001687245.7 Rhagoletis zephyria
ACAGCCCTATTCTGCATTTCGACTCGAATCGAAATTTTCTCCGTTTGGCAACTTTGGTATTCTGCGTTCCGTTTCCTTTCGATCGATCTTCGAAATTTACGATTATACCTATTCTACATTTCGATCGTAGTTCCGTTTTTCTAAGTTGCAAATTTGTTGACGGAGAACGTTTCAATTGTTATTTTCGTGGGTTTAAATAATAAAATTTTATAAAAAATTTAAGTAAAATATACTATGCATGATTGTAGAAGTCATCATAAATGAATTTTCTCGAAAAGGTATATTGCGCGACGTTTTCAAAGTGGAAGTCCAGGCGTTTTTGTTTACATTATCTATAAATAAGACTGTGAAATGCACTTATTCTTTTTATATAAAATTAATCGATGTATGCACATAGATACATACATACATAAAATGTGAAGTTACATAAAAAAGATGCTTTTATTATTGCACTCGTTTTTACTAACTTTTTAAAAAGAGGTGCGTATGTTGTTTCGAATTCGATTTGCTATGGAAAGATAAGCTTTGTTCTTCCCCTCCTCCTGACGGCTTTTAAAATGGGATTCGTTTGAGTTCAAATTTTCCACTCTATAGTAAATGCAAATGTTGTGGACTGCTCTAAACAACGTTTATAATTTCACTGACTTTAAACGATGAGTAATAGAGTACAAGATGAATTCCTTATGACTCTTCACTCATCTAAAAAAGATCAAACATGTCCCTAAATCTCCGCCTTTCAACTTCCGCATCATCAATCTGGGACTCGTTCTTCTCTTCAAGCAATAACGCCGCGGCTATGGATTTCATTATAATTATGTATCCACTTAAATTTTATTTTTAAATTACAGTGATGCTAGGTATATTTAGTTATTTTAAAATATTTACAAACTTTAGCTTCATATGCTGCTATAGTTTCGTGGCAAATATCTCTTTGTTTTGTTTCGATTTCACACATTCCTAGGCAAACAGATAATTTCGAAAGATGTTTTCTGTCTTCCTCTTCTTCTTTCGTTTCGATCGTAACGAAGAATACCTAAGTTCGATTCCAGCGGAGCGGAATGCAGGAACGTAATCGAAATGCAGAATAGGGCTGATTAGCATATATGATCCGTTTTTTACGAGAAGTGGACCAGGGGCCGATCTATTCGAAGAAATCGTATTTATGGTCCGATTTGCTTAAAATTCGGTACGTAGGTAGCTTTTTGGCTGGATAAGCTTATAGATTCCTGTTTTCCAATTTTCATGCAATTTCGAATATAAATAGCTTTGAGCAATCACCATATCAAGGGGCGAATTCGTCACTACGCCAGATTTATTTGCGCCAATCAGAAACAACGGATACTGCCAAAATATAATTAAAATATATAATATATCTCAACTAATATACATTTTGAAAGACTTTTTTGGTTTTCGCAAGGCTCGAGAGCGGCTGAACCGATTTGCTNATATAAATAGCTTTGAGCAATCACCATATCAAGGGGCGAATTCGTCACTACGCCAGATTTATTTGCGCCAATCAGAAACAACGGATACTGCCAAAATATAATTAAAATATATAATATATCTCAACTAATATACATTTTGAAAGACTTTTTTGGTTTTCGCAAGGCTCGAGAGCGGCTGAACCGATTTGCTACCTGCCGCACGTGTCCCAAGGATGGTTTTAGGCTAAAACAAAAATCTATATTAATGGAGGCGTGTCACCTCCCATACAAACCGAATTTCTCATGCTACCTTTGTCTGAAAGTGTGCATGGTAGAGTTCTGGAACTTGGTATGGAGATATACCAAATCAAACACATACTCTTGGAGAAAAATTGGAACTACTGGAAAAGGGGTCATGGCACCTCCCATACAAACCAAATTTTTCATACTACGGATCTTTGGAAGTGTTCATGGTAGTTTTGGAAATTGGTATGGAGATATACGAAATCAATCGCATACCCTTGGAGAAAAATTTGAGCTATTGTAAAAAGGGGTGTGGCATCTCCCATACAAACCGAATTTTTCATACTGCATATCTTTGGAAGTGTTCATGGTAGAGTTCTGGAACTTTGTATGGAGATGTACGAAATAAATCGCATACTCTTGGAGAAAAATTGGAACTATTGGAAAAGGGGCGTGGCATCTTCCATACAAACCGAATTTTTCATACTGCATATCATTGGAAGGGCTCATGGTAGAGTTCTGGAACTTGGTATGGAGGTGTGTTTGTGAGTGAAATCCTCCTAAATGATTCTACGGATTTTAACGAAACTTTTTGTGTGTGTGTGAGTGGGTCTCTGGATGGTTTAGTTTCACAATTTAATCCGACAGTTGGCGCTGTAGTTGAATTATTACTAAAAATCTTATTTATGATCCGATTTGGCTAATGTTTTAAATATGTATGCAATACTATTGCAAAAACGTGCTGCCAAGTGGCGCTGAAGTCGAGTTATTACTAAAAATAGCCAAGTGAGAAAAGGGGCCGTGAAAGTCAGATTAAATCGATCTGTTGCACCATTGAGTATATCGAAGGCTCCTGCGTTGCGATTGGCCCAATGAATGTGATTTTCCAATATTATTATGCGGTCAAACTTTTAAGGTATTTCATCTGATATAAGCATGGGCGTAGCCAGAACGAAATTTAGGGGGGGAGGGCCATACAAAATAAAAAATTCAAAACCAATAACTTACTTGCTTAGGAACAATTTACTACAAGAGCGTACAATTGCTGGCTTATGCCGATGACACTGACATCATCGGTAAGAAAAACCGCGAAGTCTGTCCTGACTTTTCCAAGTTGGACAAGGAAGCAAAGCGAATGGGTCTGGTGGTAAACGACGACAAGACGAAGTATCTCCTGTCATCAAACAAACAATCAGCTCATTCGCGCCTGGCACCCACGTCACTTTTGACAGTTATAATTTCGAGGAAGTAGAGAATTTCGTTTACTTGGGAACCAGCATTAACACCTGTAATAATGTCAGCATGGAAATCCAACGCAGAATCGCTCTTGCCAACAAGTGCTGCTTTGGACTGAGTAGGCAATTCAGGAGTAAAGTCCTCTCTCGACGTACGAAAACCACACTATAAATCACTCACATGCCCGTGCTGGTATGTGGCGTATTCAAATACAGCGGCTCAACTGGCTTGATCATGTCGGTCGAATGGACACCGACGCCCCAGCTCTGAAAGTATTCTGGCTTCACTTGGCATTTCTAATAGGCGTCAGTTGGTCAAAATCGCTTTGGCGGTTACAGCGCCAAAAAGGAAGAAGAGGAAGAGAATAGATCTATAACCTTATCAGTCACACAGTGTTATAATCCCGACGAAATCCTTGACGGTGGTACCGGGAGGGGAACGGTACATGACGGTAGGAATTTTAGTTTGGGTTAAAGTCTCACACGGAAGGGGTTAGGCTTTCGATGCTTCCTCCTCGTAAAATAAACATACTCAGTAAAAAGTTAACAATTTAAATCGACGAATAGTTTTATATCAACTTTTGTGAACTTCTGTTTATTTGTTTTTTGTACAACATATTTACCTTTATTGGTTACAATAATTTTAAGCTATAATAAAACAAATTTTAGTACAT
>NW_016169294.1:0-17695 GCF_001687245.7 Rhagoletis zephyria
GTAGAATAAAAATATGGGTACCAAATGCAATAGGAAATTTCTTTAGAATAAAAATAAAAAAAAATAAAATTTTTTGGACTCACAGGGACGAATATGTAATTTTTTACGCTGATAAAACTAGAAGGACGAAATTCGAGGATGTTATCGAGTAAGTCATTAACATATAATTTTTTCAAAAACAAATATTGCGAATTTTTTAAATCATTTTTCTATTACAGACGTCAGAGTGAAAAACTAAAAACGCAATTTGATTTCGCGAATATATTGATATCTATTTGTGTTGAAAATTTAATATCGCGCGGTACGAGGCAGACATTTATTAAAAAAATATTAATTATTAAATAAAAAAAGAACTGTAGCCAATACTGGTCAAGAAAAGGACTTTCTATTATTGCCATCAGTGCATTACAAATCCCGGAAATCCCGGGATTATTTGCCAAGAATCCTGTGGTTTTTGGGAATTTAAAATGGCCGAGATCCCGGGATTAACATTCCTAGCCAGTATGAAGCATCCAAGGGCAGTTACATATCCAGTAAAAGGTAGAGGGTAGACGAAAACGCGCTGCAAATTTAGCAACGCAGAAAAGTTCATAAGTACATACATACATACATATTACAAAAAAAATATGCACATGCACATGTACACATATTGTACTTTTGCTGTAAGCGTGTGATAATCAAAAAATTCTTAATTTGAGTTAAGCATACAGAAATGTGGTTCCATGTTGTGTAAACATTTCATAGCTGTATCGATAAACAATATCTCAAAAGTATAAAATGTGTCTTCATTTTCACCATAGGAGCGTATGTAAACTCTTAGTTTCCAAGTAGTTTTTCTCGAGTTTTTAATTTTTTGTATTATGACACTCTTGCAGCAAAGGTACGATGTGTATCTGTTAAGCACGTCCTTGGCACCTCCACCGGTTGTAAGATTTTGCTATCACGTTTTGTTTTGGTTGGTTCATTCGCAAATTGCTTTATTTACTACTTGCCTGTAGGAAAATCGACTAGGATGAATCATCAAATTAATCTGTATGCAAATACATATATCTATACAAAATAACGAATATATACATGTGGGGTGGAGAGATGAAGAAAGATGGCAACTACGACAAAATTGGGGTAGAACGATGATGCAAGGAAGAAGTGTGAACAACGACGAGCGAGTTAAGACGCAGATCGCTGTAAAGACGGTTCGCTTTTAAAGACGTACATATTTGTGTAATAATACTGAATTTTAACTTTCAATTTCATTTGCGTAAATTCTAAATAAATACAACTACTTTACTGGTACTTTATTCTGATACCGATAAACGTTGAGTGAAGAAATACCAAATACATATGTGAATATGCATGGACGAACATTAGACCGTATCAGAAATAAAGTTCGCCGTACACCCCTCAGTCTAAATATTTCTGCAAGGCAATTTGGTTTTTTTTTAAGTGAAGCTTCTTTAGCGGCGGTTGGTTGGTTGGGAGTAAATTGGCAAATTCAACGAAAATTGTACACGGAAATGGTGCAACGGAAATGGTCGGGGCGGAAACAAGTGTTTCTAGAATGTAAATATGTTATTAATTTAACAAAAACTTGCTAATAAAAGGTTAAAGAATAACACTTAGAAAAATACCAATACAAGAATGAAAATAAAGGTGAGTACGCACATAAATAAAGAAAAGGATAAAGGCAAAGGTAAAAATAAATAAAGGTAAAGGCAAAAATTAAGACAGAGGTAAAATTAAACACTTTACTTATATAAGGGCAAAGGTGAAGGGGAATATGTAGATGAAGAAAATGATAAACATAAAAGTAAAAAGAATGATAAATATAAAGAAAAAGATGAGGATGGATATCGATAAAAGTTAAGATGAAGATAGAGGAAGAAAGATTAAAATAAAGTTAATTATAGAGAAGAGGATTTAGCTAGAGACACAGATTCAATCTGGGAACTATTACGGAATTTTAGAGTATCGAGATACTCGGAACTTGTGATATAATAATTGTTATTTTTATCGGTTTTGTTATCGATATTTTTATCGATTTTATAATTGAAAGTTTAGCGATTTTGTTATTGATATTTTTATCGATTTCGATATCGATATTGTTATCGATTTTGATATCGATATTTTCGGAACATATCGATGTAATAATCGATATTTTTTATAGGCTTGGTTATCGAAATTTTTATCGATTTTGTCATCGATATTTTTCATTGATCTTGTTATTGTTTTTGTTATAGATATTTTTATCGATTCTGTTATCGATATTTTTATCGATTTTGTTATCGAAATTTTTATAGGTTTTGTTATAGATATTTTTACCGATATTTTTGCGATTTATTTTTTATCGCATTTGATATCGATTTTGTTACCGATATTTTTGTCGATTTTGTTATCGATTTTTTATCGGGTTTGTTTTCGATAGAGTATAAAGATAAAAATAAAGATAAAGGAAAACAGAATAACATACATCTAATTTCAAGAATGTTTCAAGACCAGGGCGAACAGCTCTAAGAACAACAATGGCGACTTAGTGACCGATGTCCAGAACGTACTTAAATTATGGAGGGAACACTTTTCCTCCCTACTGAATGGTAGCAGCGCTGACAGTGGTTGAAAAGACGAACCCGAGCCCCCAGTAGAAGACCATGGAGCCGATATTCCACGGCCTGACTATGACGAGGTTCGAATAGTGATTATGAAACCAACAAAGCTGCTGGAGCTTAAGGCCTGCCAACCGAGCCATTCAAGTACGGTGGCAAGGAGCTGACAAGGCATCAACTCTTATGCAGAATATGGTCACATGAGCGCGAGCCCGACGACTGGAATTTAAGTGTGCTCTGCCCAATCCACTCCAGAAAGGCGATTTGCCATAGTGCCCACACTCACCGACATAAATAAATGTGCGTTAACGTGTCAGCTGAAACGATGAAACTTATGAGAGCCCCATGTAAGTGAAAACTAGGTATTTCATCCTGAGTTAAAATCATACCTCTCCCAAAAATGCTATTGAATTTTTTAAGATAAATACATAATTGTTTCAAAATTTAAATTTTGTGAGAAAAAGGAATCAAAGTTTGATCTATTCAGATAGTTGATATGTTTTTGGTTAGACGTTATCCGAAGCATGAAATAAACAAGTTCACCTTCTCGCTCCTTTCATTAGTTCCACTACCTCAAGACTCATAATTAATTTCCACCCAACCTTAACTGCAGTTTATGCCTATAGGAAAACGAAGTTCGAAGGGGGTTCTTACCCGTATTAAGTACAAGCACACTACACGCAAAAAGTAAAATGTCAACCCTGCCGATCACCCCATGTTAAAACTCTTGGAACTTATCTCAGTTCTTAACTGAAATTTAGCTTTTGGTGGAAATAGGCTATTATTCGACAAGCCCTCGTATTGTGTCCGATCGATTAGCATACAAAAGTTTCTTTAATTTATGTGTAACATATTGTTCTAGCTCATGTTAGTGCTGCTGCTTGTCTCACCAATGTCAATCATAACTCCTTCCACATATTAAATATGTAAAGCCATTTCCTTATGTCTGGTTAAGAAAATGCAAATATCACGTCATCCATGTCAGCTAAGCGATGACGACCTGTTAATGTTAATTTCATATGTCACAATGAAGTACTATGTGACATACTTATACATTCGTTTGTATATTTAGTATGTGCATTAATACTGTCTATACATAGGTATGTGCACATACGCAAAAATTTATAACCATATTAACTCGTGCTTGCATACGCCGTCGAAGGCTGCCCAGATGTTATGATGATATGAAAATGTTTGTCATGTCAACATGACAATCTGAGCTTGTTGATGTCTGAATTTTTCAAAACAACAACTCAAACGTAAGAGTATAGTACTGTATAAAGTCCGCCAGCATTGAAACGTCGGACAATAATTGATTTGTGGCTGCAATGGCGATGACAAGATCAGTTCATGATCGTTGAGTAATGAGCTTGTGAAAGATGAAAACAATGAGAAATTACTTTTTTTGTGCACAATATATGTTCATATCTTCATATGTATGTATGTAGTACGTATGTTTATGTACAATTTCTTTATTTTCAGTTTTAGATAGTAGAATAGAAATAATGAAAAATACTCAACCATTTTTGCAGCAAACTTACTTTCATACATACATAAAATTTAGTTATATATGCAAATCTTAAACAATTTTAACCGCCAGCAGCAAAATACATATCCAGTAGTAATATTGCAACTAATACGCGTCAGACAACATTGCATTTTGGCTCCATTAACGGACACGATATCTACTTGTCGATCGAATAGGAAGTACCAGAGTTAATGACAGCTACAACAGCCAATTTTTTCTTCAATTTGCATTGATGATTGTCGGTTAGATTGGAAATAGCAATCGCTATTAGGTTGGGTTAGGTTAGGAGAGCGTGTGTGGAATAATCCATACTTTCACTCGGAGACAGAATTGTCCGTTGTGAGTGCCTTCTTTTAGTGAGTGTCAGGAGGAGACACGTACCTATAATCGAAAGAGTAGCTTTAAGTCATTATTCTACTAAATCCATTACTAACCCTAATGAAGCCCAGGAGATCCAATAGTTCCATCTCAGCTAACCTCGCCCAGTTAAAGAAGCGTGAACCCGAGTGCTTGAGTCGCTTCGTCTGTAGACCTGCACATCGACACAGATAGTGGTCAATTAACTCTTTCTCATCCTCATCATCCGCAGAGAGTACTCGTTGGTATTCGCCACCGGTGAAGTATTGGTGCTATAGCACAGTGTCTTGTGATGACGCCGGTAAGAACACTTACTGCCGATCGATTGAGTTTCAGTATGTCCCATGTCTTTTTCCCACTCAGCCCCGGCTATAATAATCTTGTGGTCTCACAGTCTTCCCGTTTGTTCCACAAGTCATTCGTCACGGCCACGGTGTACTCAGAAATTTTCCTAACGTGATCCATAAACGGTGGTTGCGCACTTAAGACCATCGCTACTCGACGCTAGCAAAGGTTCCGCTGGCCGCACCCCTACCGGACTACGAGGCGTTGGCTTTAAGTTCTTTTCTTACTACGTGCACTTCTTAATTTCAAAACGCTTCAAGTTCGTCCTGGCCATTACCGATTATTGCATCTCTGTGAAGAACGCTTAATCAACCTGAAATCACTGCCTTGTTGGTCATACCCCGCCGCAAAGGAAGCAGTGGCTTGGATGCTTGCGAATGCAATACCAGTCAAGGATGTAATCAAATACTCCGTTAGTCAGGGCACCGTTGAAGCCATTAAGTCATGCTAGAAAATTGCCACGGACTGTCTGCCATCCCTCTCGGTCACATCTGAATACTCTGCCTTAAAGCTAATATGTATTCTAGGCGAATGTGTTGTCCCAGGAAACTGCAAGTCTGATGAACTGGAAAGATAGATCTCTCTTGAGGAATTGTCGCAGAGTATCGGGAAGCATTAGCCACTATTGACTTGCTGCTGAAAAGGGGGCGTCCAGTTACTTTATTGAGGTCAATGCAAGTTGCCTGAGTCTTTCTGCTCATGGGTTGATAGGGGCCGTCTAAGAGGAGCTCTTAAAGTTTAACAAGCCAAATTTCTCTGCACTGTTGGGAGCTCTAACTGCTCATTATCCAAATGGAAGCTTTACAGTAGGGTCCAACATCAACTGATGCCACTACTGTAGCAGCTGAATAGAGGTTGATGCGTTGAAACCGTTGCAACAATTGCTACTCAGCGCTGTAGGTTTCGCGACGATCAAACATTTTGAGCCAAACTTCTTTCTCAACACCGAGGGGTTTGGTAAGAGATTTAGCCGTTTACAGACCCTTGCTGTCGGCACGAATTTTTTTCTTCATATCAAGAAATACCAACTTAATCTGTGGCTTTCAACTGAACTCTATAAGTGGAATACTGCCGACCTAACGCTAGTTTCCAGATTTTCGGTACTATTTCCGGATTTTCAAGACTATTGCGAGATTTTCAGGATTCTTGGGACTATATTAAGATTTTCGAGAATGCATACTTCGGAATTCTCGAATCTACTTCGGAATTCACGGAAATTTGAAGATTACTTCAAGATCTTCGGGTTTTCGGTATTCTCGACACTATTCCAGGATTTTCGAGAGCCTGGGCTTTAAGTGATATAAGTAGTCATATATCTATTTATGTACTGTCGAGCAGAGGAGAAGAAGAACTCCATCCAAATTTAAAATTGAATTTCAGATTACTGGAAGTACACCAAAGATATTGACTATAATTGCTTTCGGGTGAACTCTCTAAGTGGAGTCCTGCGAACCTTCCAGAATATAAAGAATTTTTTTACAATTGAAGTACTTTTTTTAGTACATACTAGGATGGTATTTTTCTTCGTGAGGCTTTGCAAAACTTCCATATATACATACATATAAATAAACGTAGATGTTTAAGCCTTATACAATATACCTACTTACATATTAGTTGATTGGAGCATAATCTCCCACCCTACTTCCCTTTTTGATGATTTTAACTAGAATCACGCTTGTTGCTTGTCGTACTAATTGCAACACTAAATTTTTAATACACAAAAATTTCGCAAACGAAGCATAAATTAGCCAAAGTAAATGCTGGATCTACGTTCATGCACCATTTGTAGTATCCAATTAGGATGATCGTGTACGAAAATTATTACCTCAATTGCGGGAGTCTACACTAGTCAAGCAAGAAGCAAAGTTTCCCACAAGCATGTACGAACGCTGGTTACTACATATACCCAGGGTTGCCAGGTGTCCGGTGTTTGAAAAACCGGACACTTTTCATTTGACGAGGGGATGAATCGGGCGAGGGGGAAGAGGGGGTGGAGGGTTGTGTATGTGTGTGTTTAAACGGAGCACATACATCTCAGTCCGTTTTTTTATTGTCACCCGGACGAGCAGATTAAAATCCGGATTTTCCGGTCAAAAAACCGGACACCTGGCAACTCTGCATATACCTAGGATGACGTTGGTTAGCGCAAACTCACTACATCGCTACCTTTCTCTGAAGACACCGACACGATCAGCTTGTTTTCATGGCAGCAGCGCACCACCCACAAATCACATCAGCGAGGAACATGTTAATGCTAATTGCAACAAGAGCAATGCAATTGTGGCCAAGTTGCAGCTGTGGAGATGGTGCAAATATACATTCATACATATATACAAAAATACATAAGCATTAAAGTAGTTAACTGAGAACCAATCGATGAAACAGCTGTTCGATTGTGGGCGTGAAGATGAGTCAGACATTGCCAATGACGCTATATTTAAGTACTGCAAAGCGGTCCATTGCAACCGCATTGAACACCTGCCTGAATTGAAAGCTTGCAAGCGGATTTTTATTGGCACTTTTTATGTAAGTAGATTTCATGCAACATTTTTTTCGGTGTCATCATGCAAATTTTCGCAATCGTTCTAATGCCGGATTTGCAACAATTTCAACAGCAATATCACTTCAATATTGCAACAGCAGCAAAAACTAGCACAAGACACGTGCAAATTAATACATATTTTGAAATTTAAAATTTTTTGAAATTTTAAATGAATTTTAACTAATTTACACAATGCCGACAAATGACTGAGCGAACGATTGTACGTGTTAATGCATTAGAATGCTGGCAATCGCGTGAAAGCGCAAATGCTTGTGCAATTAGTGAGGGCTCGGGAAAAATTGCCAAGAAAATGGCAAGCATCTGTGGAATTTCATAAAATAATTACTTTTGTTAATACATACAGTCAATCAGTAAAGATTAGATACCGGGAATTTTTTACAATACCGGCAACTATTTTTTAAATATTTCATTTTTCGCAAATTTTTTATAAAAACATGGCTAATTCTACAACAAAAACCCCCAAGAATCAGAGTTCCAAACCGTATGCAAAATTAAAGAAAATTCTGCAGATTTTTATCCAAATATTGCACTTTTTATTTACACTCATTCATTGATTTTTAGAATTTTTTTTTTGTTGAAGGTGTCGCTAATTTTCTCAATATAAAATAATGCTCGATAAATAAAATAAAAAGTGAAATATGTGAAATATTGAAATGTGTAAAAAATTCGCTGTACCTAAACTTTATTGGCTGACTATACATACAGTGCCGGACAAAAGTATTGGCACAGTGAATTTTTCACAACATAAGTAAAACTTTTTATTCTAATTTATTTTCGAAAATTTTTTGTAACAATTTAGTTCATTCTACACCAAAAAAACATAAAAATAAACTCTCTAAGTTTGTGCAAAAATCAGGAAAATTCAATAAACTTGCGTACTAATTTGCAAGTTCAATTAGGATTTTTAGATAAATTCTAAGTATGCTGTTTTTTAGCTCATTTACTTTGGCATGTCCAAGTCTGGAATATAGAATCGCTGACAAAAAAAAGTATATAGACGGTTGTTGCAATGCCTCAGAAATTTTTCCAAGGTGCAACTCCTGATTTTATTTATTTGGAAATCCTCATAACAAAAAACATAATAATCTGACTCACGCCCTGGTCGAACTGTAGTAAGTCAAAATCGTTGTAAAGCTCACCGTTGCATCCACTGTAATATTTCCTGTCACAACTGCGTGAAGAGCCATAAATTTTCTATGGATTCTTTTTCTCGAGGCCTACTCATCGGTGATGTCGTCGTCCACACTACTGCGTCATACATCAGGAAAGGAAGGGCATGATAAGAGATTTATAAAGGTTTACTTTTGTAGAGAAATGCCTCATTTTCATACCTACTCCTACACCTATAGCCGCAGTCGCTTTGCTTCCATATCATCTTGGAAAAAGCAAAACAGAAGGAGGCGCAGCGGTTGATAGAATTGTACTTGAGCGGTCCATTCTGCAGCTCTTATATACCTTCTCCAGCACCAAATTAAAGAGACGGTAAGATAGGGAGCTGCCTTGTCTGCAATCTTCCAGTTCTGATGGAACGGGTAGTCTCGTGAAACTCATTTTACACAGCCGGGTTATCTTCGCGGGGTTACCAAACTTGGACATCACGATGTGTAAACGGTTTTTTTTTCTTGATATTGGAGGCTGCTTAGAAATCGATAAACACATATCGTCGAAGTTTTTGCAAAACCGCCCAAAGTGCAATTGCAAAATCGCCTAGCTTACGGCACTCAAATTTTGCAGGGGAGCCGGTTTTTCTCAGAAGCCATTTCCTTGATAGGCGGTATTTTATCTAGCTATTATTTTACAATCTGTTTTACGATTTTTGTGGGGTTCAGGGTTACCAGATCTCATTTTTGCCACAACGGCGATCTTGGCGGTTTTGCAACTGGTCGATGGGCGGTTTTGCAAAAACATCGACGACATGTGGTGAGCGTCGATCTTCTTATCGTCTTCATACAGCCATATTCTCTGTAAGAGTTTATGCATGCATATCCCTTCTCCAGCATTTAATGGAGCCTTAAGTATACCTGCGCGAATCTGGCAGCAGTCGACGACGAAGTCTCCCTCTCAACGTAAGTCTTAGCCTTGCCCCTCCACCACATTTCGTAGATGGCGATTATGTCAGCCTTATTCTTCCCGAGGACATCAACTAGCCGGGCATACCCTCTTTGCTTTCAACAAATGTCGTCGTCGTCATCAAACGAAGGGGATCTAAGTCGAGATAATTTAGACTTTTTGATTGGAATTAGTTTTCACGTGACGGATACCAAACCCAGCGTGCAACCAGAGCCTGGGTAATTTTTGTTTAAATATAGAGGCGCCTGCTCGAAGACAGGCACATGCTTGTTGTCATAACTCCTGCTGGAATGAAGCTTCAGACTTTAATGCGTCCCTAAACCGAATGCGTTGCAGCGGCCTCAACAAAGCTCCCTCGCTTTCTGCCGTGGCTCGGCGCATCTTGCACACGAGCAGGAACTAAGTAAAGTCAAGCAGCTGTAATTTCAATGCAGAAGTTTCGCCATACCCCAGTTCGGCCCAAAGAGGCGAGAAAGTAAATAAATAGAGACAAAGACAGGCTGCACTAAAGCCAAGAACTCGTAGTAGGATAGAGAACGAAGGCTGTTATTCCACTTCAGTCAGTGCACCTCTACAACCGACCGGCGCTTTAAATGAGAAAATAAGTATTTAAATAGACCAAGTCTGTATAAGTATTTGTCACCTGAAATCGTGAGAAACGTAGCGTACAGCAGCGTTGACTGCAATTCATCCATCGGTTTTATCGATGAACTGTCAAGAAATCATGCAATTTTTAAACGCTTGTAAAATTCTTAATTACAAGTACAACAACTTAGATGTTTTTTAATTATTATGTCTGCTATTTGCACTGACAGTTTACGGAACACATAAATCAAAAAGTGGTGGTGTTTAAAGCGGCAATAGCCGCTTCGGCGACGGCGGCAGCGTTAAGAAAAACGCATTTAATGTCGACGACAAGCGACAGCCGCAACAGTTGAGTGGCAAGCACTTGATCGATGATCGGTACCAGCGCAGTCAGTTCGAATGCAATAGCCCCCACCGTCCACCACCACCACCACCATCAAAACTACAACAATCAGCCTTACTCCGTTACTCGGCTAAGAAGTGCGGCGCGCTTACATTTGATATCAAGCCCCCGCCTACAGGCCAAGGAAATGTGCCGCAATCGAAATGTATGTATGTATGTAGAATTCAATTGGCGCCAAACCAGCACAAATGGAAATCGTTTGTGCCACTAAATATTAGCCGTTAGGCGGGCAGGTGAAGCAAGAAGCACTCTACTGTGTACCGTGTGGGAGCGGCAACATAAGATGAATTGGTTGCATATGCGGCGCAGCTATGCACAGTCGGATTTGGTGCCGCCAATGCGCGCGATTCGTGCAACAAACTCTTTTTTGGTGGAGCACGTCGTTGGACGTGGTTGCAAAAGATGAAAAAACCCCAAGAAGCAGTACATGAAATTATGCGTTAATTTAAATTTTCTAGTTGCGCATGGCAGCAACGTTAAATGAGTAATGCCAGCCGCATTTGCAAGGGCAGCGGCAGCGCAACATGATTCAGAGTGACTAAAACCGCAACTCAACGAATGGTAATTTTTTTTCGCTTTGGAGCGGCAATCCCAGCAACAGCGAGCGGCATTGTAATGGCAATAGAAATTGCAACACGATTTACGCATTTACCGCACGCAGTCTTAGTAAAAACGAAAAAATAAAACCACGAAAAGCTAAAAATAATTGTTGCAATTGGCAACACGATACACGGTTTTGTTGTTACAGCGATTGTGCGCATGCGCACCTGTAACTTACATTTGTAGCTATGCTTGTACGTACGTATGTATGTATGTATGCAAAATTTTAGTATATTTATCTGCCCATTTGTCTTGGCTGTAGGTGCGTCCCAGCTCCAGAAACTGTAAAACAACTCGGTTGGAGTCCGCTTGGAGGTCGTTGCGCGTGTTCGCTAATGTTTTGCTGCAATTGAAAATTGGCCGCTTTATTGATGTTGTTGCATTTTTGGTTGTATTTATTTTTGTTGGCAACTACTATTGGTAGATACGCAATGCGCGCGCTCAGCATGTCAGCGTCGCTTACAAGCAATTACAAGCGATCGTCGGCGCGTTGGCAACACTGCTGGCAAAGCCATGGGGGTATAACTTGCAGCAGGCAATAAGCTGTTTATACGCTTTGGCTAAGAAATGAAACGCAGTTAATTTTACATATTTAGATACATGCACATAGTCGAGTGCGGCAATTATTGGTAAGCGCTTGCTTGAAATAGTTTGAGACTTTAGCGATGCATGTCGTAAATTGTAAACATTTTACATGCCCTGCATGGATTTTATAAAATTTGGAGAGTAGTGTCGTTTAAAAGCTTCTTAGATTACTTCATCAAAATGGAATACAATCCAAGATTCCAACAAAACTTGTTTCCTCCTACTGTCGTACATGTGTATTTCAATTACCTAGTTCCCGTACTTCTGGTTAAATTCAGCTTTTCAAAGAGGTGGCATCCCTCATACTTATAGTTAAGAAAGAGTCCTTTTCAATCCTATTTCAATTGATACACATATTATAAAAATTTATTTAAATTATATTATGTAATTTTAAGCAGGCGGCAACCCTCTTCAAACACCTCAAAATTATTCTAAATTTCAAAACTAAGATGTCTTAACACTATTTCGTTCGAAACGCATATTTTAATATATTACATAACTTGTGTTTAGTTTAATTAAATTTGACTTTTAAAACAGCTGGTAACCGTTTTCAAAATATTTTCAAACTACAACCTTCTTAAACCTCTTTCACCCGAAACCCATATTTTGATTAATATACCAATTACCTAACTCCCTTTATTAAGTTGAACTTTATTTTTTAAATTCTTGGCAACACTTCTAACCGTCATTTATAAATAAGGCCTTTTCTAAACCGTTCCGATGAATAACCATTTTGTAATTGTTAGATGAACTTAATAAATAATTTGAAATCAATATTTTAATAGGTGGCAACCCTCTTCAAACCATTCAAAAATATTCTAAATGTTCAAACAAAGATTTTTTAGCAATCTTTAGTTTTAATATTGCATCAAACTTGTGTATAATTTTATATAATTCGACTTTTAAAAGAGGTGGCAACCCTTTTCATAGCATCTCGAAACTAGAGACTTCTTAACCTCTTTCGTATGACACCAATATTGTGATTCCTAATTGCTTTAGTACAAGTTTAATTTGATTTTTTAAATAGTTGGCAACCCTCTTTAATGTCATTTGTAAATAAGACCTTTTCTAATCGTTTCGATTAAAAGCCATATTGTAATAGTTAGTTTAACTTAATAAATAATTTGAACTCAATATTTTAACAGGTGGCAACACACTTCAGATTCCTCAAAAATATTCGAAATGTTGTTGTGGACCAGTACTAGAACGCGGTACTTGAGAACAATGAAATTTGGCACACACAAAATGTCCTCCCCCTTGACAAGAACAGCGATATATCATACATACTTTTACATTCGACTGCAAATGTTGGAAAAATAACGAAAAATGTAAAAAAGGCGACCCCTACGTTCCGACAAAAAAAAAACAAATTATCGAAATTGCCTTGCAAAAATACTTCAGAATCAGAATCCTGCAACGGTTTAATGTAACTGCAAAATTACCCACAAATCACTTTGTATATAGTTTTATGGAAGGAGTCTAATGCATGCGACTAAAGACATAGTTATTTTGGATACACTTGCTATTGCAGTAGGTAGTTTATTTCTCCCTATTTACATGCAACGCCCCAGCACCAGCTGTTTGGCAGCAGCAGGTAAGCAAAAAACTGCTGCACACAAAGAAAAAGTTATAATTCTAACAAAAATAGTTTAAAGTTGCTATTTTATTTTTGCCATTCATTTAAGCAATAGCAGTTAGTCGCTATTTTGTTGATACATGAATGTTGCGCTATCAAGTTGGGGCTTGCAATTGACTCACTCTACTTATGTTGCAGGTCCAAACAAAAATAAAGTTATAAAAGCAAAACTAAATAAAATGGAATTGTAAACATTTACTAATAGTCGTGTTTAGCTGTTTTATGTGCATATTTGCTCAGTATGTGTGTATGTATGTATGTATGTATGAATTCGATATTGTTTTTGTAGCATTTACAGAGCTAGCCAACCAACAACGCCATGCTACAATAATAGCAAAAGCAAATGAACAATTAGACAACAGAGCAACAATGCGGGCGCCACGTTTATTACAGCTCAGCTGCGATCGGCGACTAGCGATCTCTTTTTTGTTTTTTTTTTGTTTGCTGCATTCGCTGTCACTGGCGTGTTTGTTGCTTTTGCAGTTGGTTGCTGCTGCTGCTGCCAACATTAACGGACCCCCATAATTAAAACATCAAAAATTTTGATCAAAAGCCAAGGCATGCCAAAGCATTCAGCCAGTCCGCCAGCCAGCCAGCCAGCCAGCCAGCCAGCTACCCAACCAGCCCCCAGTTAACTAACAGCCACCCAACAACAGGCAGCCAATGACCACAACAACAATTGCAACAATGGCAATATTAAATATACGTACATACATACATACATACATACGTTGTTAGCCAATTGTCGCATAGTTTATTGCAGCTGGCTATGCAATTCTTAAGTGGTGAATGTGCGGCGTCAGTGGGAAATAATTTAACAATTTGTGATGCATTTTTCGTCGAATTCTCAGGTGAATTGAATGAAGACCGCAAACGAATTACATATTTCATTTAGATTTTCTAAATAAGTAATTAGTTAGTTATATATATGTATGTATGTGTGAGAATTACCGCAAGCAGAATGGTTTAAAAGTGTAGTAAATGAGTTTGGAATTTAATCTTTTTATTGGCTTTAAGTACGTTTGGTTTTGGTGCCAGCCACGAGGGGGGGGCTCATTTAGACATTAATTAAATTGTCCATATCTTTGAACGGTAACTACAGATAGTCTATGTTTGGTTAGGAGAAGCGCTGGAGGCTTTAAACAAAGTTCCGTAGGCAACTGATGCTCCTCGGGAGTTTTCCGCGGGGATGTTGAAGAAATATGCGCCGAGGTGTTCAAACCATAGTCTAGCGAACACTTCGTTCTGATGACAATTGAGGGCTCATTAAACTATCGTATTTTAACTAACAGAACGATAACTACAAAGAGAGAGTGACGACATAGTATATGTATGCTGGCTGGAAAGGATTTTCTGATCTGGTTTTTACTAAGTTCTTTTGCCGCAGCAGACACTCTGCTTTCTATCTTATCAGGAGTGAATCGAAAGTGATAAAAATGCGCTTTTCTAGGATATGGAAGTTGCAGGTATTATTATTGATCAACGGTATACGTGAAGGAAACTATCGCGTAGAGGATTTTTTTGTGAGATTATTTTAAATTTTTATTTTCCTTATATTCAATTTTCTCTTATTAAATGGCTCTATGATGAAATTCGGGTAGCTGCCGGAGCGCAAAGGAGGATAAGCGTGGTCTGTCCGCCGTCATGGCGACAATTTTTTTGGAACGCGCATGACGTATAACCTTGAAAAGAGTAAAAGGATGCCTGCCGAATTTGTATTATTCTCAGCTCTTGGACAATTTCCACGTTGATTTGAGGCAAAAACGACCGAATTTTTCGAAGAAAAAAACTATTCCACCAAGCTACATAAGCAGTCGCAAATAAAAAATTTCATAAATTCCTACATATTCACATTGGGACCAATTCCTGTATCCCATTCTTTAAAGGTGTTTCGATGAAATAGTGCCTACTTAAAATTTCGGCTACTTCGTCTACCTGAGAACCAGCATCCGCATTGTATGTGTAGTAAACAGAGCTGGCGCTTTGTTGAACTTTGCAAATACCATTGTGAAGCTCATACAGCTCATCGTTACGTCGCCTACCGTATCACAACGGTTCACATATCTTCCGCAGAATCTTTTTTTTGAACACCACTCCAAGGGCCATTTCATCCGATTTTTTTCGTTGTCCGTGCTTCTGTGCCACACACCAGCACGGGAATTATGAGTGAAAAGTAAAACTGAACTGGTGGACGACCGTGCGCTCGGAATTCAGGGCGTCAAGCAAAAACATGTAGACTGGTCTACGCTACGATTGGGAAGATTGGATTGGGTATCTCTAAGGCCGATATAATAAAGACTAAATGCGAACGATGATGAAAACTCTACCAAAACGTGGACGGCTGCCTTACATTGTCGCGATTTCGGCGCATTCGCGCAAGAATCCGATTTCCTGGTATACTTGGGAGATGAATTGCGCAACTCAATGAAGAGCGATGAGGAATCACCAAATTTTTACTTACATGCTTACTAGCTAATACTAGTATTTCCTGACAAGTCAGGTTTCAGCGCATCACCGTACATTACGATCCATTATACAAGATCTAGAACTGATGGCTGCAGTGGACCGCCTATTATATTATCCCATCATCACGTCCTATAGAGTAAACGTTATTTGAAATAGTTAAATTTTATTCTGCTCAGCCCTTTTCCTTCCCGAATGGCTACTTTAACTCAAGAATGATAGAATACAAGATTGCGTCCATCAGAGAGGATTTTTGAGAATAATTCTTGTGTGACGTCATACTGGTGCAGTTGCGAAAGGTAAATGCCAAAACAAAAGCAGTAATGGAAGAATAAGAAGATTTTCGAGAGAAACTTAAACAAGTTACACAAGTGTGACGTGACAGATTTGCTTGCTAACGTATCCGTTAGGTGAAAATATCGATGAGGCACGTGTTAATCTTTTTTGTTTTTGAAAACTCGGCATCAACCTTTATGCATGGTTCAACTAAGTAGCGCCCCCTAACTACATAAGTTTACCAAAGCTTATGGTACCAACTGTCTAGCAAAATATAAAGAAATTAGCGTATCAAAAATAATTGCTGTCAAATATGTGCTTTACGCTATTAAGGGCATTGTTCCGCGCAGGGATGGAGTTCGCGCTGTGATTTTCTTCCGGCTAGAGTACGTTTGCTTTATGTCTTGACGTTTCTCTGACTTCTCTGAGGCGCTGGATTATATCATCACTAAAAGTATAACTAGTTTGGAAATCATTCTTAGTTCTTGGAGATCACTTTGGCTGAACTATATAACTTTAGCTTCTCTACAAAAAAGGCGTAAAAGGCGTAAAGGTTGTAATGGATATACCATCAAGAATTTTCGAAGAACTTCCGAGGCCTACCAAAACATTTACTGAACTTCATAGATAATAAGACAAACTAGATCGAAATTTGACTTCGGTTTTCAGTTTTTAGTCGTCAGCAATTTTCGTTGAATTTACCTTAGTGAAATCAATTCTAATATACGTCGCAAAATTCACAACTAAAAATTATTACCTCTTTTTAACTCAGCAATTGATTTTAGAATATGAAAAAAAAAATAAAAACAATTTTGTCATCATTGCCATCAAAATGTCCAAACAACTGCCATTTCGCGCATTGGTCAGTCGCCGCTGAAGGCGCTGAATCGTAACCACGGGCGCGTTCCCATGAAAATCTGATTTTTTTCTTGTGCATCACCTCACCGCAGGGCATTCAACCATGACAACAGTTGTGCTATCCGTACACTTTTTTCCAACCGAGATTGTCACACTTGCATGTCGTTATTTGCTGTTGTTGTTGCCATGTTTGCTAATAAAATTTCTTAATTACAAATGGCAATGAGGAAAACAACAAAACGAACATTTAAATTTAAAACAATAATGACCATGGTGACAAAATGACGCCGGCACGATAATGAGCGCAATATGCTTTTGCATAGAGTCGAAGAAAAAAAACAACAGCAACAACAACAACAACAACATNATGCCGTGTTGCCGCTACCGAAGTCAGGTGATTGTGCGCGGATAACTGTGACTGCCGCCGCTGTTGCTTCCGCCTGTATCTGCATACTACATTCGTATCAATAGTATAGTATTGATGATATGATGGCATATGAACTTTCAGGTGTTAATATGTTCAATGTGGGAAAAGCTGAGCCACAGCGCTAAGCTGGCAGTGCAATCGTCGCTTGCGCCACTAGCAAACCAATGTGGCAGCAACCAGCGACATTGGAGCCACCAAGCCGACTGTATGCCATATGTCGGCGCTTATTGTTGTCGCCTTTGTCTGCTTCATTGCTGTTGACTGTCGACTGTGGGCTATTGGCTAAGGCTACATGCAGCTATGGTTATAGCCGTTGCTATCAGTTGCCGTAAGTACCAATAATTGTTTGCTAATGCTAAAAGCATTATTATATGTCAGCGGTAATGCGAATACTTGATG
>NW_016169295.1:0-1783 GCF_001687245.7 Rhagoletis zephyria
ACGCATGAAAAGCCGCCTTGAATGTACGCTGATTGTTGTAAGCGACTGTAGTTGTTGTTGCTAGAAAGAAATTCGGTTGCCAGTGTGAGTCTTACTTAAATGTTTTCTTTTGGGCGAAAAGGCAAAGCTGGGAAATTTTTAACTGAATTTAATCTTGTAAGGATACGTCAAAGGAAACGCTAATACACTTGCACGAATGGATGAATGGCTGAAAAGTGTGGCGGTGCGTGTGTGTGCACCTGTGTGTGCATCATACATATGCACAGATGGATGTGTTTGAGTATGTGTGCCGGTATGAGCAAGTTTTTGTATTTCAGGTTGCGTGAAAGGTGAAAAGAATTTTTCCGCTCATTTTAACAAAACAAACACGTAGATTTTGAAAAGCGCTTTGCACTCCCACGTCAACATTTTACGTATGTATGTATGTATGCCTTTACAAGCCTTATGTTTATTTTCCGAATGCAATAGGTAGAACCAATATTTTCGATAAGACATATTTTAGGCTATTAAAATCAGGTCACAGACTTTGTATGCAACTTTATTCAATTTCCAATGTTTACATACATACATACATGCACACATAGTTAAAGCCAAATAAAAAATCTTGCTATGTTAGGTTTATGCAAACCGCAAACCTATCTCATTTAATAAAAAATATTTGGCCAGTTTCTTAAGTTGTTACCAAAAAACCTCACCAATCAGCAGTCACCAACAAAATGACAGTCATCGCGACGACGTCAATCGCAAAACTAGTCTGACTCCTACCCCCAGCAGAGTTAATTAAATGTCAGTCGCAAAGCGAACTTCGCTCCTTCGCCACTTTTCTTATAAATCACTGTCCAATTTTCGTAACGACAACAATGACTGAACCAAAAAATTGCTATGTCACCAGACCATCACCGCCTCACGCCACACCCAAGCACTTTGCTCGGTGACAGTGCAACGAAGTCATAAAATAAGCGGTTAAAAGAAAGACAAGGCATTTCTATGGTTAGGGAGAAGTGGCCAAGGTGCCGGAATTTTTGATAAAATATTTCAAACTGATATGCTTATTATTCGTTAGAAGATAGTCTTAATTGAATTATCAAAGCTTTAGTTGTAGCCACATACATACATACATATCTATCTCAATGTTATAAATAATCATTCTACTTTACAAATCTGCATTATACTTACAATGCATAAACTCGTACGATAACTTAATTTCACAATCGTTTAAGTCGTTTTGCCACACTGCTAATACAGGCACTCCAACTCCCGTAAACAAAAAGCCGGAAATAGCAGGCCAATGATGCGACCGAAGCCTGAAACTTTCACTAATGCTTGGCTCTTATTGCGCTTCGTCGATTCGAAAATTGCAGAGTCATATAGTTTAGCACCATCCCCATTCGAAGAGTATGGCTTTGGTGTGTGTGTTTGCGTACAGATAGACAATTATTTAGGAACATTTCACTGAATTCTATAGATATTTTTTTCATTGAAACAAGATTTTTTGCTGTTCTGGAAAAAGAAGAAGAAACGAAATTACTGTCAATGACACTTCCTAAAATTTTTAAGTTTAAAAAGAAATTTTTTTGCAGGACATCAATTTTAGAAGCTTAAAAAATGGTATATTTTTGAGATTTTTTTTTCCGATGACGATTAAACAGTCACAAATTGGTCAAATTTGGCAATGCTGTTATCAATTGGGCTCCAAAAAAGTTACATGATTTTTAATTAGACTTCTTAGAAAGATTCAAATGTCTTTATTTATAGTCCATGACATAACCAGTCTTACAGACTA
>NW_016169295.1:9307-17694 GCF_001687245.7 Rhagoletis zephyria
AAAAGTTTTAAATTTGGATTTAAATGGCTTTTGCCATATGATTAGCTATAACTTTATAAAAAATAAATGAATATTACTCAAACAAAAGAATAATCAAAAGTGGTCAAAATGTCGAGTGTCTATTATTTTGACATAAGGAGGGCCAAAATCCACTTTTTTTAGACTTTTAATGGTTAATAGCAAAAATATGTGCGAAAGATGAACGGTTGCGGTCAATATCTTGGGTCGCACAATAAGAACTCTAGTAAAGCTGTTTTTCGGCCCACCCCATGTATATGACCGTTTTTATAGGATTATTTTAAGTTTTTATTTCTCATAATAGGTGTGTACCTACAAAATGTATACAAACACAAATTTGTACCTTGACTAATAATTTTTGTATGGCTTAAAAAAGGTGAATAAATAAAGAGTGGTGAATATAAAAAAACTAAAATGTTTCATTATTAAAACGAATACACACAGTTTTAATTTAACAATATAGGTATTTGATTTGATGTGAATCATATTTGAATTAAAAATGAATATTTTTAAATCAAGCACATTTGTTATTTGAATTAACAAAAATCAAGCTTAAATTAAAAATGAAAATTGTTATATTAAAAATGAAAGTTTTCGATTCAAAATTTTATAGTGTTTAAAATAACGATGAAAAATATTTAAATCAAATATGTTTTTACTTGATTTTACAATGTTATAACGCACATTTTTAAAGTAAAAATTTTCATATTTACGTCACTTTTAAATATGTTTTTGCTTCGTTTAAGCACGTTTTTATTGATTTTACAATGTTTTTTCCCTGAGTGTAGGGTTAAGCTTTGCTGCGCCTGATCTGTTCCCACTAACTGGTACATAATCTGCCGTATGAATGAAAACTAAGCAGCTGCTTTTTCTTAAAATTTGAGGCCTTTAAGTCGAGTTATTCAACTAAATTTAAGTGAAAGGTCTGAATTTTAAGAAAAAGCAACCGCTTAGCTTTTTATTCATACGGCCCAATATACTAAATGCAATGCTTTTAAAAGCAAGTACATAGGTACATATGTATTTTTATAGAAACCACATAATAACCATTTAAGGAAATTTGGTTAGCAATTAGGCCACAGCAAATGTTGCTGGAACTATGTACAAATACATACAAATTTATCATGCTCCATCCTGCCAAGTATAAGTCTATGTAAGTATCTGTGTAGGTACAAAGAAATACAAACAAAGACGTTTCTCCGTTGGGTGAACGTACACCCTTTGTCCAAAGTAAACTAATAGCGATGCGGACGAAACTACTAGCAAAGCGCCTTCGAGTTTTCCGTCGCTTAATAGAGTACAACTACAAACACTTTGCATCTCTGCATCTTGGCTTTGGATCGAGTGTGGAGAGAGGAAATTAATGCGCGCTACAATGGGTTGCATGTAATATGCATGGCAGCTCATTAGGCGAACAGAATGGCTTGGGGATATTTTGCAATGTTTCGGTCAATGTACACAAATAAATAGCAAAGCAAACAAGTTCAGGTGGGAAGAGGGGTGCGCCGCAGCCTAAGGGTTGAGTAAACTTAAGGTTCGGGCAGCAGCGTTGCAACCAAACGGGTGAAGAAGAATAATTGCACTGTGCTGCGACACTTAATCTTGATCTGCTCCCAAATTCTGTTTTATAAATAGTCAATGATGGGTATATGTAAGTGTCTTATACTTTTCTCTCCTCCGCAAAAGCCCTTGTGCGGCTAAGAGAACACCAAGCAGCTCGCGACGACCAAATGTCACCAGGTTGTTTGTATGCTTTGGCATTTGGATACATTTAAGCCCCGACCACTTTCTGAAAATTTCAAATTATTATTACGGTATTTTGACGCTAAATACCGTTATAATGGCTACTAATACACCTCAAAGACGTTAAAAAAAAAACAAAAAAACAACAACATGACCTCAAAGCAAGTACAAACACAAAAACGTGTAGAAAATTTTAAAACAGCAAATAAAACGACGACTCATCATGCAATTAAGCCGACTATTATGGCGTGTTGCACATCCTGTAAAAAAAAAAACCTGTTACAACAATAGCAACAACAATTGCAATAATAAAAAAAAACATCGGCAATAACAGCCACAACACCAAATGAATTGTAAATTAAGTGCGGTGTCATGTTTCACGAATTTCACACCGACAAGCGACCGCCTAGCCGCCACCTCACTTCGCCACCACACTCCTTCCGTGCGGTTACACCGTTTCGAGCCTTCGCCATTTCACTTTTTGCGCATCAAAACACCCCAAATTAAGCTTGAGAAGGACGATTGTTTTTTTTCAGCTCAAGTACACTCTTTGGCTGTGCGTTCGTTCCCTCCGTATGGCGCAGAATTCAAACGCAAATTTGTGGCTTTGGCACCACATGTCAACCGTAATTAGTAATTGAAATCAGCTCCAAGATGCGCGTCTTGCACTTGGCGGATGATTAATGGTTGTCGCTTGAGGCGGCGGCACACGAAGGCGAGCGATTGTGGGTGTGGGTGTGGGCGAATGTGGCGGCCGTCCATTAAACGGACAAAACGGATTAAATGCCGCTTTGAGTGTTATTGTTGTGCAACTCGTGGTCGCCATTTGGCTGGGGGGAGTTCACTAATCACCTCCGTGGTAGAATTTTTTTTTGTGCAATTTGTATTTTTACAAGAATTAAGGAAGATAAAGTGTGGTAATTTCTTTTAATAAGTTTGAAAAAGAAACAATTACGGCTGTAGGATTAATTGGCTTCGGTTGGACGTGTTTTGGTAGTAAAATGGCATATACATACATATGTATGTATGTATGTACGAAGGTATCTAGCTTTAAGTGGGTTGCTTTGAAACAAAAATCACAAAAAAATGATTCGGTATTTCTTTCTTCATCGAACCTATTTAGATGTGCTTATCCGATTCAAAGTAGGCGTAGGTTTTACGCTTAAGTTTACTCTTAGAAGTATTTCTTTGGTACATTAATCGTAAGCTTATTGGTAGGTCCAGTACAGATCATAGGTCAGTTTGAACAATTCACGAAAACTTAAAAATTTTCAAACGCCCGGAAGCTTTCTTTCTTAAATTTAATTGCCAATTAAAATTGGTACCTTTTATTCATTAAGCAATTTTGGGGTTTAATATAAGTACATATGTAAATACGTACATTGGTTCAGAAAGAATAATATTTTTACTGTCTTGAGATTTTTTTACTTCAACAGAATTTTTCTCTTGCCAAATACTCTCACCCACTCCTTTTCGCTTAATATAAAATTTTGACATACCAAATCAGTTGACCTACACATTAAAAAAAATTGTGTAAATTTCCTTGCTAAATGGTAGGTTACTGATTTCCTACCTTATTATTCGCGAAATTACATGCTCGATTATTCAGCGAATAGTTTGTTTAAATTTCGGACTTTTTAGCTGCTGTGATGTGCGTAAATTTACTGCGAAAGTGTTTACAAGCTACAAGATACACACCTGCTGTTTGATTTCACACACGTAGAATTGTGTAAAGCCGCAAACAAAAAGGATTTTACACACGAAAATGTGTAAACGAGAAAAATACATATTCATCTTGTAAATTTACCAAAAAGTTTAAAAAATAAACAAAAATATACTCGACTTATATTCGCATTTTTAAACAGATTTTTTAGAGTGTAGTAACAGCAGTTTATATGTATGAACTTGCCTTTGTTTCAGACATAGATACATACGTACATACGTACCTATACATATGCATATGTATAAATGTACTTCAAAAGAACGTTTTATTCCAAATTAATGAAGTTATTATTTGTGTTCAAGTATGAGTCCAAATTTGTCAGAATTAGTCAAATAAATTCTGACAAAGAAATTACCTATTTTCTCTCCCATTTTTCCCCTATTTTGCAAGAGCACCAATTTCGGGACCGCTTTCTTGTAAATTCTTGCAACTTCTGGCGAGTTAAGGAACGATATATGTAGTACTTTTGATTAGGACTGAGGAAATAGTATAAAAAATGGCGAGCTGCTACACTCACCAGAGGGCGGAAATGGTAAATGTTATCGAAGTTTTCTGTTTTTAGCATAATAATATTAAATTCCACTAGTCAGGGACCGAACATAACAGTTATTGATGAAAACTGCTTTATTTATAAATGTCATCAATAAAAATCTTTTAGTGGCTTTAACTTTTTAAAGTCATCAATATAAATCAGTCCCTGACTTTTGTTTCTTAAGTCATACGTATAAAAGTCATGATCATTTTTCGCAGTTAAGAAGGTGTTGGAGAATAGACGTTTACTAGGACTTATACAAATGACTTTTATAAATATGGCTTAAAAAACCAAAGTCAGTGACTGATTTATATTGATGACTTTTAAAAGTAAAAGTGACCGACTGAGTTTTATTGATGACTTTTATAAATAAAAGTTTCCAATAAGTGTTATCTAAGACATGTAATATAAAAATCAAAATTACTGTTATTTGCAGATTATTTAGATAAAAATAAAAAAAATATTATTTTGGATTTATAAAAGAAAAATGAGAAATAACTGTTAAGGAGTAATTAAATAAAAGTAAAAAGATAATTGTTAAGGAGCGATTTTGATAATAAAAGTTGTAACTGTTACGGTCCCTGTCACTAGTCCCAAAAAATCCATTTATTCATAACTAAATTTCATTAAAACCAGATAAAATCTACGACATCTGATCGCTAAAGTAGTTCGTGGTCGGTAAACATTTATAAGAATTTGAATTTGGCGCTGTATGAATACTGTCTATGCTATTTCGCTTTTTGAATCTTTTTTTTTTTTTGTTGGAAATACGAGTACCTTAATTCAAAAATAGTCCAAAAACCTAAAAGTCAGAGAGGTTATGCACACAGCGTCAAGTTTAAGTGGTCATATCTTCTAACCAAAAAATACACTTAGTACTTTGGCATTTTTTTATTTAAGAAGAGGAATATTTCTGATTGTTTTGCATAAAAATTGTATAAATAAATATTCGTGCATTAATAAAACTAAGTTCGTGGGGTCCTTACGCGCGGGAGATTCTTTAGCTAGAACAATTAAAATATTTTTGAGATGTTTAAAAAGTTGAATTCAAATTATTTAAGTGAAACTTATTATTTGAGCTCCGAAAGGTAATCGTAGTATTTATATGGCGGGTACAAAAACGAACGACTTTGGTAAACGCCAATGAGATGGGGAAAGAAAAAGATAGATTAAAATGGATGATAGGATTATGGTTGCGATTAAAATTAAGGTTAAGATCAAGGTTAAGGTTCAGACTAAGGGCCATTTATTCAAAGCCTGGTTGACACTTATATCCAGTAAACGTCGTTATCGACGTCTTCGACTCCATGCAAATAACAAAATGTCGGTTACGCCCCTTGAATATTACTACATAGTGCCATATTTCTCGGAGAAAAAAAAACCTTAGATCGTGTTACTACTACATACTTAGTTGGACATTTCGAGACATTTGGTAACTGGAATTTTCTGCCACTCTCAGACACCGAGCGCCGTATAATTATTATATCATGTAAAATGCAAAAGTTATGGACGTTTCTTCTGAATTCCCTACCCTAAAATCAACAAGTAAAGTCATTAAAATAAATTTAAAAACCATTCATGATAAAAAAAATGTTAGCTAATATTTAAACTTTTTCAAAAACCTTAAAGCGGTATGAAACCTCAGCTACTGCAAATAATTTGGAAGAGTTATGAGAAACCCCGGAATTGGCTTTTAGTTCTTTAACAGTGTGTTAAAGCAACATATGTAATACTTTATACATATTAGATAAGTGTTGCAGCACAATTTTTTTTTTTGCTCGGAGTACCCTACGGGGACCTTTTTACCAAATTATGACAAAAACGATATTTTTGTTGGTTTTTCAATACATTTCTTTAACTAATTTATAAACTAGCTTATACGCTGCCTCTTAAAATATATATATACATACTCTCTATCTGCAATTTTCACAAAAACTACTTTGTGATGTTAGAACCCATCTGGACTTACTAGTCATCATTGATGTCAATTCTGACTTTTCAATTTAAAAGCGAATTCTTCTGACAAGCGATATACAAGGTCAGCATTTATATCACCAATGACAGTTAAGTCTTAGGTGGATTTTTATACCAGAATATCATTTTTGTGAAAAGTGCAGATGAAGGGTATTGAATATAAGCCCTCGATATGTGCTAAATAGCAGTAGAGTAGTAATAAATATTTTCTTTTATTGAGAATTATTATGTTACAATTTTACATTACTTATATCCAGGGAACGGATTTTTAGGACCTAAAAACCTATAAAAAAGGCAAAATAAAATAGCGAAATAGGCAGGAAAAGGCAGGAAAAGGCACTAGAAATAGCAAAAAAAAAGGCAAAAGAAGGCACTAAAAAAGGCAAAAACTGAAAAATAACACAGGTTTACAGGAAAAATGTTCAACGAACTAGCGTTCATATTCAATTCCGATATAGAATTGCTCGCTGATTTCGAAAATCGAGTTAATTTTTTTTCTATGGATAAGTTAAGAGATATTTTCAGGTGTACACGGCGTATGAGTAACATTCTTTCCTGCTCAGTTTTCATACAAAAACTCTTTGCGCATTTTCATAGGAGCACTCATTACTTCTTTATTTATCCGTCGATTTACTTCATTATCAACTTCATTTTTTGCAACAGAACAGGCTTTAACATAGCCTTGAATGTAATAACGTGCGAACGACGTGAATTGATAAAAGTGGCGCCCAATCTAAATATGGCTTTTTCCTCGCTATACTCGCTTTTTTAAGGGCATAATAGGCAAAACTGGGCAAATACAGATCTTAAGGCAAAAAAGACAAGGAAAGTTAAATCGTGGACATTCTTAATTGAATATACTGTATACTGTTTCCATAAAATCCATTCCCTGCTTATATCTATTGGGCAATACAACAATTTGGAAAATTTTAGTTTAAAATAAAATAAAAGAACAGAAAGTACGACTATGACAATAAAAATTTCGTAAGTCGGGAAAATACCTACGATGATTGTACATATATTAGTGGAAAATATATATCAACAGCAAAACCGAAAAAGGACTGGACGAGAAATACAAAAGAATACTGTTACATACATATATCACTTTATGAGAATTTATTGGCTGAGACGCCGCAATATAAATAAAAAGTGCTCTCGCAAGGGGTGTAAATTTTGTGGCATTAGGCCGGTTTCAAAATAGATCATGTAGTTGGGCGTATAAGCAAGTAAAAATAACAGCTTTTTGACAAAGAAACGTAGTAAATAGTTTCCCAAACTTGGGCACCGTAGAACATGATCGACCTTGAGGTAGCGTAAAAGAATTAAAGTTTTTTTGACACACAAATACGAGGATTATTTAGATATTTTAACCACGTCTAATTAATACCTTCATTTGAGTCAAAAAGTTTTAAATCAAAGTGTTTGTAATTTAAAAGAACTCCTAAATACATTTAGCCACTGACAACTTCGATAACTTCATCTCGATAAAACCCCTTCTGCCCTGCTGGTAACCTGCTGACTTGCCTGGAAACCATAACCTTTGATTTCGCCAGTTTAACTTTCAGTCCCCAGTGTGTGCTATAAGTACGCATAGCATCGAGCGTTCTTTGTAGTTCCGTAGGCGAGTCATCCAGCAACATTAAGGGCCAGTTTCTCCATGTCTGGTCAACACTAACTGCAAGTTAAACCTCGTTATCGATGTGATCGACTCCATAGCATATAACAGGGAGTCGATAACGTCGATAACCATATTTAACCTGTGGTTAGTGTTAACCAGACTTTGAGAAACTGGCCCTAAGACTTTTCTGTTTATACCGGTCTATGTAGATACTTGTGTGTACATTTCAATATGCTACGACAAATAGTATTTATGGTTGAAGTAGCGCTATGTTGAACTAGAAGCACTGCTTGCTGACCGAAGTACAGTACCTTTTTAATAGAAAAAAAAGTTATTCCAGAAGAAGCCTGGGGAAGAGATGTGGTGATCTCCGAAATAGCAGTTACACCGTCTTCCGCTTGAACTTTGTTGCTTTTTCCATTTTTCCTAAAAACAAATAGTGCCATAAGGCTCAGTAACACTGTCGAAATAGTTATATACATACATGTGTATGAATTTAAGATCTAGTGTCAGCCCACTTCTTTTAATTTTCATGTCTGTCAAAAAACAGCGGTGTTAACGTCCAGAATACAAAATACATTTTTTAAAAAGCTATCCATTTTGGCCTTACCTTTTTAAATGAGAATTAAAGTATAGTACATACGTACATACTTTCATGTATAATATGTTTAAGATATCACCTTACTTGTTTGCGTTTGTTTTGTAGTCTCACTTCGCTCTTAAGAAAACTTGCTAGTGCACATGCTCGGGAGATTCCACTGTAAATAAAGAGTATGTCG